>NC_056745.1:1510031747-1510331747 GCF_019279795.1 Protopterus annectens
CAACAAACAGAGAATGGGCAGCTACAAAAAATGGTAGGGAATACAATAACAGGGGATGGAGGGTGAGGAAGGACTGCTGAGCCAGCACAGAACTGAATGCACCCAGAAGACAGTCACCTCCATGGTCAACATTTTGGGCAGGCCCTGCCCTTGATAGTCAGATGGTCAAAACCAGCCAGCTACATGATTCTCCCTGCTGCATGAGGAGTTGCTCCATAATGACAAATTAAGCATTGGGCCACAGGTTCAACTCAGCCTTCCCCAACTGCTGCACTTTGCTTCAGAAAGGCTTCTCCATTGTAGTGTCTGATGAAGAAGCTATGGCTCCCATTGAAGAAGACACAATAGAGGTCACTGGTGAACCCTCCTGGTCATCTTCCAAATACCGACTTTCATTATCCTACAAAGAGGTAGGCCTGAGAACTGTTAGGGGCCTAGCAGTTGGCATGGTGGCCAGCATAGAACACAGTGGCCACCATCTCACCTCTGCCTGCACCACAGCTGATTCAATAAAAAATATAAGAGGAAAAACATAATAAAAAGCAATGGAAATGAGAAAAAAAGGATTTGGATACAAATTATGCTATAGTTTGTTACAATAGTACAAGAAATGGAGAGAAAAACAACCAATGAAGCAACATACTACAAAGGCAATGGGATAATGAAAACATATATGACACAAGTACATATCAGTTACATATAGTGCTGGAGGAAAAACAACATCAAAGTCAAATAAAACAGAAGCAATGGATGTATGATAAAAAATGGAAAGGCTCAAAGATATTTTCTAAAATTTTATTGCAGTATTATATCAGTGGTAGTACCATACCACACTTTCCTCATCTCCTGAAAAGGCTGACCTCCCTCCACTTATCTTATTTTCCTCTACTTCCTGTGTTGATGAAGAATATTAAACAAACAACAAAGACCATGTCATCTGTCTGGCTATAGAAGGCAATTGCAGCTGCATGTGTTATGGCAACCGTACAGTACCGATACAAAATTCTTACAATAAAACTGCCTCTTCCTCCACACACTCTGCTTCCCATTGGTGGGGAAGGTCGGCATGATGTGTCCTGAGACCTCCATGCTTAGGTCAGTATTACACATTAGAGTGTAGCATTACTCATTACTCTGGAAAGCTGGTGCCAGACCTCAGCTTTGTAGAGATGGTGACTACAATCATCCAAGAGGCACTCACAATGATCCTTGTGTAGCAGGTGTTAGATGATCTTGCATTTACTGGTGCACTGTGTAGGACCCCTTGAATACTGTGGCCCTACAGAGGCCATGTTCACTTGTCAGGTCAGGTTCAGGAGCTAAAATGGTAGGTGGGAGAGTACGGTAAAGACCACTGTAACCACTTCTCTGGAACAGACTCCTCATTCATAAGCATATTCAAACACAGATTCAACCAATTGATGGAAGCATATTCAAACACAGATTCAACCAATGGATGGAAAATCACAGATTCACTCCTGGCCCTTAGAGGCTAGGGCAATCTGTAGATGCCCTAAGGCACAAGCATATACCCAACCAGTTCAGGATCATGGGCATCGATAACTCGGAAAATTGGAGCCTGAGTGACTAGGCTTCAAAAGGATCTAGGACCATTGGCCTAGTAACCTCCAATGATCCTTTGGTCACATTAATAGTTTCATAGTTTAGTTTCATAGTTTGGTACTAGGCTATCTGCCCTGGGGAATTTATAAGCCTAGCCATAGTGATGTGGCTTTCGCCACCCCATGTAATGGTACAAAAGTGTACAGAATAGATTTAGAATACTGTGCCTCTGTCTAGTAGTGACACAGTGAAGACCCCCTTACATAATAGAATTAGTTTACTGTGCCCCTGTCTAGTAGTGACACAGAGATGACCCCTGGGGTAAGCCTACGATCTCCCATCCACTTGTCAAGATTTCTCTTGAAGAGAGTCAGTGAGGGGCTCTGCCTAACATGAACTGGGATTCTGTTCTAGAGTATGGGAAGCCTCTGAGTTATGAATCTGTCTCTCCAGCATGTCCTATTCATATTTGTGCTGAGGTTCAAATCTTTAGCTCTCATGGTTCTGATGGATTTGGATTTTTTGAGGTGGAGCATGTCCATCAATTCCTGATTGGACATGGCCTTGTACGTCAGGCACAGATCACCTCTGAGTAGGCAGTATGTTACTGAATAGAGTTGGAGTTTCTTTAGTCTGGCAGCATATGACATATGTTGGAAACCTTTGATCCTCTTGGTGAGGTACTTTTGGGGTCTCTCTAGCTGTTGCAAGTGCCGGGTGAGGTACATACCAAATGGCGCATTGTACTCAATCATGGGCCTGATAAGGGAGGAGTACGGGGGCACAATGACCTCCTTTGATCTGGATGTGAATCCCTTCATGATAAGATGGGCAAGGTAGAAAGTCTTTCTAACCACTTTGGCAACGTGGGTGTCAAATGAGAGGTCACTATCGACTTGGGTCCCCAGGTCTCTGATTACTTTTTCCATACTCAGTGGGTTACCGCCTATGTGATAATTTGTGGGCACTTTGTTTTTCCCAAAGGGGATGACTATACATTTTTTGGCATTTAGTTTAAGGCCATGACTCCGGCACCAGTTGTCCGTTTCAGTGAGGCCTTTCTGTAGGATGTATGTGTCAGCTGGTGTATCGACTATGGTGCCTAGTTTGCAGTCATCTGCGAACTTGGTCAGCCACAACCCTCCCATGTTTGCTTTCACATCTGAGAAATAAATGCCGAACAAGAGGGGTCCCAGGACAGAGCCCTGTGGGACACCACTTGTCACTGGCTTTGAGTCTGACATGGCTCCAGCGATTTTGACTTTATGGGTTCTATCCTTTAGCCATTTTGCCACCCATCTTGTGACATATGGATTTACATTTAAGCTGTTGATCTTGTCTATGATGCCAGAGTGGGGTATTGTGTCGAAAGATTTAGCCAAGTCCAGGTAGGCTGTATGGACTGCTTTGCCCTTGTCAATGGCTCTAGTGACTGTTTCGAAAAAGTCAACCAGGTTCAAAAGGCAGGATCTGCCTTTTACAAAGCCGAACTGGGTGGGATCAAGTGTCTGTAAGTCCCCAATATCTCTGTTTATTAGTTCCATAATGATTCTTTCCATAGCTTTGCAGACCAGGCTGGTTAAGCTTATGGGGCAGTAGTTACCAGGGTCAGTATAGGTGCCTTCTTTGTGGAGTGGGACTACTGTTGCTGTACGCCAGTTTTCAGGTACAAATCCTGTAGTAAGGCTAAGGTTAAATAGCATTTTTATGTGCGGGTTTAGCTCCTCTTGGAGTTCACATAGCACACAACCCGGGATACCGTAAGGTCCCATTGATGCTGTGTTTTTAGTTTTGCTGAAGGCGGTTCTCACCTGGACATCTGAGATGACAGGAAGGTTACATTCAGCTGGGATAAGTATTTCTTCTTTTGGGGGTGAGGGAGGGGAGAAATTTGCACTGAACCTGTCTGCTAGAATGTTGGCAATATCTGTGGGTTCAGTGTATTTTTTGTCATTGTGAACTAACTCTGAACATATCTGAGGGTTTCCACCCAGGTTTCTAACATAGCTGAAGAAGGCCTTGTGGTTATCTTTAGTGTCCATAGCGATTTTTCTCTCAAAGTTGGCCTTGGATGTTTTTATGACAGAACATAGCTTTCTACTAGTGCTGATCAGAGATGCCTTCTCTTTATGGGATTTTGCTCTGTCGTGCAGTAGCTTCCTTCTTTTGTTATACAATTTGTTTATGGCTGGGGTCCACCAGACAGGACGCCTGCCCTTGGTGGAGAGGGTCTTGGTTTTATTTGGGATTGCATGATCCATGCATTCTTGGAGATGTCCGTAGAAACCATTTGTGAAGGATTCTGCATTGTGGGATGTGGTTTCCACTGCCCCAGTGGGCTTAAAGGATACCATCTCAGTTTTAAGAAGTGTAAAGTCGGCTTTTGAGAAGTTTTTCACTGTAGTCTTTTGTGTTGGGGGTGGAGGTGGGATATGTATATCCAGGGTGATTAGTTTGTGGTCAGATCTCACTAGCGAAGGGTATACTTCTGGTATGGAGCACTTTGTCCCCATGTTTGTGATGATCAGGTCTAGTATATTATCTCCCCTTGTGGGAGAGGTGACTAGCTGTTCCATTGCGTTTGAATTTATGAATTCCAGGAACCTTTGGGCTAGGGTGTTTGGGCTAGAATAATGCACCCAGTCTATGTTAGGGTAGTTGAAGTCTCCCAATATGATGGTGTTTGGTAAGACATTCATATCCTCCAATGTCTTCAGGAAGGCTGAGTGGGGTTCTTGAGATTGGGAGGGTGGTCTGTAACATGCTACCAGTTGTATAGCAGTTTTGCCTACAGTTAGTTGCACCTGGATGGTCTCTGATACTTCATGTGTTGCCACTAACCTGGAGGTGTGGGTGTCCTTGATGAATATGGACACTCCCCCTCCCTTTTTGGTTTGGCCCGAGTTTTGGGGCCGAAAAGCATGATACGAGGTATAGCCTGGTAGTGCTGGGGTGCTCTCAGGAGCATTGAACTAGGTTTCAGTTACTGCACAGACATCGATGTCCTCCATACAGAGGAGTGCTTCGAGAGCCTGCATCTTGAGATTTAGACTTCTGGCAATGAGCAGCATTACCCTTAATTTTTTTCCATTTTTGTTTTCTAAGGAGGTGGGTTTGTCTTTTGAGCCTTGCCTAAAAAAGGCACTATGGGGGAGGCAAGAGCCTTAGCCAATATCCGGAAGCCCAGTGGTGACAGATGCAAGCCGTCCCTTGCGAAGCAGAGTGGCTTATCCAGCATGTCATCCCAAGCAGACAGACATTGGATCCCCCTAGAATGACACCAGTATTTGAGCCAATTATTAAAGCTGGTCATCTTGTCTTTGTATTGTGCCATCATTCTTGGTGAGGGCAAGATGCTGCTCAGGGTCAGGGTCATACCAGCCTGGGCTACATAATCAGAGAACTCCTCTATGTCTCTTTTCATGTAGTCCAGGGAGGTACGTCTCAGGTCATTCATGCCAGCATGGACAATGACGGAGTCATATTTGTACTTGCTTTGGAGTGACCTGAGTGCGTGTGTTATGTGGCAGATCCTAGCTCCCAATAAGCAGCTCACTGTTACCCTCTCCTTGTTCAGCCTGGTAAGCAGAACGTCAGTGTGTCTGACTATAGATCCACCTATTACTAGTGCATCAGGCATGGTGTTTGGCCTTAAGGGCTGTGATTGTTTGACACACTGATTTATTGAACTATGTGATGCATGTGTTATGTTTTGAGGTGGTGGATTTTTGGGTTTCTGCTTTGGGAGCCTCTGTTGTTTTGGTAAGTTTTTTGTTAGAGCCTCCGAGTATGTCTTTGTGTTATTATGTGTTTGGTTTGCAGTTGTGGTAGGTCTATGTGGGACTGGGTTTGGTGTGTGTGTGGTTACCTTTTCCTCCTGTCTGGTCTTGCCAGTCCTGAGTTGAGATAGTTCAGCCTCCAGTTTGGCTATATAGTTGCATCTCTCACATGTATTTGTGTTTGTTGGGTGGAGGAGAGGGTTGTCTGTGTACATGAGACAATTGTAGCATTGTCTCAAGATTCCCAGATTAACCAACTGAAACTGAGAGGATGCCAGCAATCTACCACTTGACATGCTACAATATTATAAGGGAGTGCTATGCCTTTAAGGGAAGTGGGTACTCACAGGGAAGGTAGGTGGATGTAGTGCTTACTTTAGTTAGCGAGTGCTTACTTAGAAGAGAGGTTTTGAGAACAAGTGCTAGGCTTATAATAAAGCGATTAGACTAGATTATTATAAGAGTAGAGCTTTCTTAAGGGAAAATTTGAACAGCAGACTTGGCGGAGCCAGAAAAGTTTAACCTTGTTTAACCACCGCTGCGCTATGCGCACAACCGTGCAAAGCCGTGCAAACGCGGATTTTAAACAGGGAACTTCAAAAGAGCTAGAAATGGTCCAAAACAACCAATTACTACAAGCTCTTGTGCTGAGGTCACTCCTTCAGGGACAGATAGGCTGCTCAAGGCTCCCCACTCCCACTGGTGAGCAAAGAAACTTCCTTCTATCCAAGTAAGGCAATGGACACCACAGGGAAAACAAGGATTTTTTTTGTTTTTGAGATAGAAAGCACACAGAAATGCAGGAAACAGAAATAAATCAGTTACACAGGCTAGCACACTTTAGTGGGCAGCCTCAACAGTTAAATTTAACAAACAAACAAACAAACAAACAACTTTCGACCAATTTTCGACTAAATGAAACTTTAAGTGCAGATAATATATAATGCAACAAACAGTTAAAAAAACAGTTTAAGCTTATTCAAGGTAAGCAAGAGAAGGTATTTCAGGTAAAAAAACAGCAAAAAATACTTAAATCAGGAAAGTAGTCACTTTTCTCAGTTCTCTGCTGCTAGGACCACTCTGCAGGACCACGAGGAGCTGTTGCTGAGTAGTATAGCCCCTGATCAACATCAGGGTAATATTATGGACACCAGCAATAATAGTGTAAATCACATGGCCAGTAGCACAAAGCAGGATGACACTAATGCACATCTGTCAACAGGCAGAGGGTAACTTTTAGCACATGCAGTGTGCAGGAAGCAGATCCCGCGTGCCCACAACTAACACAATAATGCACAATGTCAAAGCAGTTACTCTATAACAACAAACAGGGTGTTGGCTACCACAAGGGTGCAGATGACAATTTGGAGGTAATTATGGGATGACATGAATTGTCAAGAGTACCCACTGATCCCTATGTGTAAAGACAGAGATAGGCTGACTACTGGAGTGTGGATTATCATGCACAGAAACAACTCACATAAGCAGGGGAATTTGCTTTATTTCTAGATGGAGAGATTGGGGGAACTGTCATACCTAGTAGCAAGTGCTGAGTAGTTGTAAGGAAAGCTCTGGCGAGTATTGCCATGTGTGCTCCATTCCATTAGAGCAGTGATTTGCACCTGTGTACATTTTACTTCAGCAAACATATATGGGTTTATGACATCTAGGGATATCAAGGTCGTAACAGTGACAACATGTACACAAGGTGCATATGCGCCCAGCATGGCTATGTATAAGACTGGTGAGTAGCAGTCTGTACATCATGTAGCTGTACATATCACAATTATAGCCATATATTTTTTGATACTGTTGACTAAAATAGCCATACAGATTTTATAATAATTATTCAGTAGAAATATTGGTCTATAAGAACTACATTGTGTTGGATCTTTGTTTCTTTTATTATAGAAGTGATTAATGAATATCTCCAAGAAGGTAGTATTATATTTTGTGTTTGGACTTCAAGTAAGGCTTTATGAAAGATTGAGGTTATGGATGATGGAAAGATTTTGTATATTTCAATTATAATACCATCAATCCCTGGGGCTTTATTATTTTTACTTTCTTTAATTTTCTCTATAACTTCATTATGTGAAATTTCTTTTTGGATTTCTAATTTTAACTTCTCTGGTATTTTTTTATTTGTATTGAAGTTTAATTCTAGACTTAAATTAGCTGTTTGATTTTTATCAATTCTATAGTGTTTAGTATAATGATATTTGAAAGCATCTAAAATGTCACTTACATCTGATACTTTTTTTTTTTTCCCTTCATGAATGATGTTAGTGATGTTGTTTGCTCTGGATTGCATTTTGACTCTCAATGGTATATTGTGCATATGTCTAGGAGATACAGAACATGAATTTAGTTTTAAATTGTCTAATGCCAGATTAGTTTTATGAGTTAAAATTTCATTATATTTTTTATTTAATTCTTCAGTTTTCTTTTTATTAATATTTTTATTTCTTGGATTGTTATTATTTATCTTTGAGTTGATTTTGTATGCTGTGCAGTTCCAATTCCCATTCTTTGATTTGTTTTTAAACCATGTAAGGATTTTACCATATATGTAGGCTTTTAAAGTGTCCCATATCATAACTATGTTAAGCTCTTCAGTATAGTTAGTATCTAAAAAAATTGTAGCTCTGAAAGTAGCCAATGTTTAAAGTCTTTCAGTTTTGTGATGTAAGCTGGTATCCTTGTCATACATGTTAGTTTCTTGAAGTCAACTTGAATTTTAAGAATAAGTGCTCTATGATCCGGGAGAACATGGTATTATTGAAAAAGTATTTATTTTTGTGCTCAGGTCTTGAGATATATATATTTTATCTGTTCTTGTTTGGGTGTCAAATCCATGATCCTGATAGGAAAATAAATCTTTAAATTTTAATGTTTATAATATATTATGGTTTTCATTCTACTTTATGAGCTGTTTTGCTAAAGGAATAAGACAAAGGTTTATCTTATTGGTGGTCTCAGAGTTATCTAGAATACAATTAAAATATCCACCTATTATCAAACTACCCTTATACATTTTGCTGATAAGATCTAAATGTTTTTTAATTGTTCCTGGTCCTATGCCTGGAAACCAGTATAAGCTTAGTGGAGTCCAAATTATGTTATTGAATTTTATTATAACAATTGGTATGAGTCCTTCTTTGTCTTCATAGTTATATATGATTTGAGGGTTAATAATATTTTTTCTCGTAGGATCATTACTCCTCTAGTTTTTGTTTTATATGAGGAATGAGCTAACAATAAATGCTCATTTGAGTTCCATAAATGCTTGTCATTTATTTTAAAATGAGTCTCTTGAAGGAAGACCACTTGTGCGTTATTTAGCTTTAAATATTTTAATAAATTTGCTCTTTTCTTTGGATTGTTCAATCCATTAATGTTTAAGGAGAGTAGTGTCAAATCCATATGTTTTGCTAGAATTAAATTTTACTAATACATATGTTATTACCCAGACCTCTTTCATAACATTTTAGTTGAGATTAATTCTTTTCATTTCTACAAATCTTAATCAGATTGGATTTTTTTTTAAAAGCATTTATATTGAAGTTCAGTTCAGGTCATAAAAGAAAAATAGAATGTAACATGAAAACAATTATATTCAGCAATATAATACAAAATTTCAATAACTCATTAATCACACATGGAATGGTATACATTCCTAATGTGATAGATAAAAAAATCTATCAGATTATCCCTCATGTCTTAACAGGCAATTTCTGTGTGCTCTATATGTAATTTGTTAGAGATTGTTTGTTTTATGAAAGTAAATTAATATTTAATTGTACATGTTAAATATTTAACTTTTCAAATAATTCTAACTGCATGTAGAGTTTTGTTCTTATACTTCAATTTTTATTCCTTTTTCCCCACATAAATTACAATAAATGTTTCACTTAAAACTCATTGTTATAATACATTCATCATTCTATGCTAACTCATTGTTAATGTACACTCAACAAATTTTCATATTGTATGAGTTTTGTCACATTATATATGAATCTTCTTCTTCTTACAGCTGCTCCAATTAAGGGTCGCCACAGGGGATCATCAGTTTCACATTATATATGAATATCAAATCAAATAGAAGTGAATGAGTATTACCATAATATAGATTCATCAATAATCTTTTTTCCCACTTTTTTGTATCAAAATAAAAATTCAAATATGTACAGTTCAGAAAATGCTTTGTCATTTTTGTAACTTTTTTCTTAAAAACATATTCTTTTCAATTATTTTCACATTTATCTAAAACTAATTTTTAACCACTGAGGTACAGTTTGTATTTTATTTCCTATTTATACCATAAAATGTGTTCACTTAATTATATTTGTTATATCCATTGTCTAGCTTTTCAAAACCATAAGTATAGTATCATTGGTACATAGGTTTTGTTTTTGCTTTATTATCTTGTTCTAAATTTCAAATGTAGTTATTACTAGAGTTTTTCTCCCCAGGCCTCTGCTGAAAAGTAGATTTCCACAGTCGGACTTTCCCAGTAAACAAATGCAAAAAATAAATGAATGGACCTGTGACACAGGCAGCCTCATTTATACTGCTGTCTTACTTTCTGTGTGCATGTGATATATTGCACCCATGTCCAAAGCTGGACAGTGTCCTGTATTGCCTTTGTGCTTAGATGCCCTACACACTCCAGTACACATTATTTGTTCATATTGCTGCCATGCACCCTTGTGTGGAACCTGCATTCTTGAGGACCATTACCAGTTGTCTTGTCTGCTGCCTATATGCCTATATGGCAGCTCCACAAGTATCAGCTGTTATCATTGTAGTCCTGTCCTGCTTATTGTATAATGATCTCCCACAGCATGGTAGACACATGGTTTGTCAAACTCCAATAGATTTCACAGCTTGAGTATAATGCTAATGAGGTTGTTTAGAATGGTCATCTATGAAATGGTGTTATAATGTGATGCGTTAACAACCACTTTCAAAACCACTATGTGTGTCCTTGTTTATTCAGTGGATGAGAGATTTTATGGACAGTCTTTTAATGCATGGGCCTTGTAAAGTTTGTAACATGCACAGCCCATCTACCCACATGTATCTATGATACAAATATATATATGTTTTATATAATTTTATATATATATATATATATATATATATATATATATATATATATATATATATATATATATACAGGATCACTACATAATCTCGAAAGTTTGAAATACCGAATTTCAAACTTTTGAGACTATGTAGTTGAAACCCCGAAAGACCAGAAGTGCAAATTTGAAAATCCCGATCATCGGGAGTTTGAAATTTGTGTGTCTGGTGTTGCGGTATGGTGGAAGGTCAGGTAAGTATCTATGTTTAAATGTGTTGGTTAGGGTTTAATGCGTAAGTGTGTGTTGTGACTGTGATGTGTGTATGTGAGGGGATTGTAGGTGTGTGGTGGTGTTTTGTGTGTTTGTGTATGTAGTGCAACCTTGGAGTTAGAATATTTAAGTAGGGGGTGTGAGGGGTGCTTGTCTGTAGTTTAGATTTGTGTGTTTGTGTTCTGGGGGACAGTGTGTGTATGTGTATGTTGAGTGTAGTTTTCGGTAGTTTGAATTTCATGGTTTTGATGTTTTGGTATTTTAGTGTTTCAGGTATTTGGTCTTGGGATTTTGGGCATCGGTACTTTGGGTTTTCGGGATTTAGTAGTGGTTTTATAAATATATATATATATATATATATATATATATATATATATATATATATATATATATATATATATATATATATATATATATATATCTATATATAAAATACAAATTATAAACCAAGATCAAACAGGTTTCATATATAATATACAAAGAATACTAACCTTGACTTTTTAAATAGAGAAAAGCAAGAGGCCCTACTAATTGCATTGGATACAGAGAAAGCTTTTGATTCCTTAAAATGGGATTACTTATTTAAAATATTAGAACTCTATAATATTCCTCATCCTTTTATTTCATTGATAAAGAATATTTATGGGAATAATTTAGCATATGTAAAATTAGGTCCTTTTACTTCTGAGTCCATAATACTAACAAAAGGTACAAAACAAGGTTGCCCTATGTCTCCATTATTATTATTTGCATTAGCTATCAACATTTTTGCAAATTCAATACACAGCAATCCCAAAATAGAAGGTAAAAATATATATGGACAATACAATTTCAAAATTATGTTATTTGCAGATGACATACTACTCACCCTGACCACATAAAAAAATATATTTTAAAGAGCTGGATACACAGGTTGAAAATGTTTACATTTTAATAAAACAAAATCAATTTTTTTTAATATTGAAAAGAAAAAGTGATTTTCTGATAGAAGACAATCAAATAATTGGCAAACAAGTTTCCACATTAAAATATTTAGGTATAATCTTAGGTATAAACACAGATGGAACCCTAATTATAAATTATAATAATTTTATAAACACAATAAAGACTAATGTAGCAAAGTGGAACAGAATGTATTTAACTTTTGAAGATCGGTTGCAACTAATAAAGATTATACTACTCCCAAAAATTTTATATATAGCACAAGCTATTCCTGTGATACCAGATAAACACTTTTTGAAAGAAATAACCTAAACACATTACTCTTAAAATTTCTTTGGGTATCCCAAAAAAACAGAATAGCTCTTACAAATCACATCAGACCATGGGAACAAGGAGGGATTAACTTTCCAGATATAGAAACTTACATTAAGGCCAATATTTTTAGAATAAATTGGATAGATCCAAATTATTTTTCCAGTTGGAAAATACTACATACTATCATTCATATAAATGAAAATACTATATTAAAAAATCTAATGCTAGATGATCACCATGGTATATTTTTGTGTTAGTTCCCAATATAATCAACAAAACCTACTACATTAAAAATCATAAATGACATGTTTAACTCTTTTAAAATTTTATAAATTCTAACCAGGCATAAAACTTTGGATAGAATTGTTACATCCTTTTAGTGTTACAAAAAACATTCATAATAAGATACACAGAATGACCTTCACTGCTTGGGAAGCAAACAAATGTACTTGTTGGCAACAATGTATTAATAATCACAAAGATACAGATGATCAACATATAATAAAAACATATGATCTCTCATCAGAGTGGCTTATACTTCAACGTGTATTACTATACACACAGGATCTATCCAGATTAATCAGTAATTCGTCTTTTAAAGGAAGACCTAAAATTATAAAATATCTGAATGAAATAATTTATAATAATTAAAATTTGGAAAACATAACTTCGAAATTATATAAAGTTTTAATAAATTATAAAGGTAAAACTAATCAGAAGTTTTAGAACTTTATTACTAAAGGACACTCAATAATTTTATCCATGGAAAATAAAACCAAAATGTTATATTCTGTTAAATTAACATCTAATATGCAATTCTGGAGAATCTATACATGGAAATTTCTGCATAGATCATTTTAAACACCTAATAAATCAGCTAAATTTAATTTGTCTAATAGTGTCACCCACTAGAGATGTTTAGAAATGTGTAAAGCAGATTGGATACACATATTTCATGACTGTATACATGTTAAAACTTGTTGGGAAAATATTAGCAACTTCCTACAAGCTATATTTTCAGATTCATTTGTGTTATCCAAATCTTTAATATTATTGAATGTCAATGGGAATTTGGATTTGAATAATAACATTTTATATCTACTTTGAAATATACTAGCAAATGCTAGGAAATATATCTCTAGGAAACAGAAATCTAATATTGAACCATCTTTTGAGGAATTTTTAGCACTACTGAAGGAAAACTCCCGATGCAGTGATATAAACCAAAGTAAAAGATCTAAGGATTATTCCCAAGAAATGGAGCAACAATCCATGGAAGAAAATATTTTCTCTCATTGAGACATTAAATTTGAAACCAAACTCTTCATAATTGTAAAAAAGAAGACTGGATAACATTATGGGCAGGATTCACGAAGCCTCCGTGTAAGAGTTACAAGGCTTACACGGAGGCTGCAGTTAAACGGTGTGACGTCAGCATGCCATGCATATGCATGAGGGCATGCTGAATCACACCTAAGGTTAACACGGTCCATGTAAGACAGTAGGGGGCGTGTCCGTAGGGCGAGCCCTGCAAACGGACATGCCCCAGAAGAGTAAAAGACCCGAAAGTAAACCCCCATGACAGAATACGTGTAAATGTGAATAAACACAACACAACACATGCCCCCACAGACTATGAACATAAAATGTAAAAATGAACATGTTATATATTTTTTTATAAGTTTTAAAGATGTTTGCGCTCGTTTGCGTGAGCATGCCCGTCGCTTAGCCACAGTTAGCAGTCAGTGGAAAAGCATAAAAGAACTAAATATGCAAAGTAAGCCAAGAAGCAATAGCATAGCGGTAGAGACGTCGGCTGAAGAGGAGGCAGTCATGGTTCGAGTCCCCACAACATCAATTTTTATTTTTAGTGAAATAAGCACGAAATAATTCCCTGACATATATGTACATGTATAAAATTATTTTTTATGTAAAATGTAATGAAATGGGCCTTGTGAAGAAATGTGTGAAATAAAAAAAGAAGAAATGTCAGAAATGCCCATAGCTGAGCTACACTCTAACAAGCTGAGTATATCTGCCCGTAGGTGAGCAGTGTTTTAACAGGTGTAAAATGAGTGCCCGTAGGTGAGTAGTGGTTTAACAGGTGTAAAATGAGTGCCCGTAGGTGAGTAGTGGTTTAACAGGTGTAGAAGAAGTGGCCAGGGTTCAGCAGAGTTCCAACACGCTGAAACTGTGTGCCCATAGCTGAGCTGAGCATAATATGCGTGCTGACAGCCAAATGGCGCTTAAGCCAGCATGACCCGTTTGTGCGGAGCTGCGCACCGTGCCAACAAGCTAACCGACGAGCAACATTGAGAAAGCTGTATCAGAATTGCCTTTACACAGGCACACCTCCTGGCCTGTGTAGACAGTCATAAAATATAAAAAGCAATGGCCAGGCTCGAACTCAGGATACCATGCACCATAGTCAAAGTACTGAACCACTAAGCCATGACAGTTGCTCTTAGAAATGCAGTAATAGCATATATATATATAGGAATGAATGGAAAGAGGAGCATGACAAAGCAGGTTTTGTGAAGCTGATACAATTCCAAAATGGCCAATCACAGATAAGTGTGGGAAAAACAGCATATATAAGCCTCATAGGCGGGAATACACAGAATAACCGATTGTGGAACCGAGTTGCAGTCAGGATGGCAGGTGTAGGAGAGGGTAGTTGCTTCCGAGCACAGAGGTGGGGTGTTGAGGAGATCAAATATATGGTTTGGCTCCTTGTCCATGATCATGAGGCCCAACTCCTGCAGCGCCAGGTCCTGTGGGGAGCATATAGGACTAAGGTGTGGGACCAGTTGGCACATGATCTCACCAGTGCCACAGGAATACCAAGGACTGGTGAACAGGTTCATAACCACCATGCGGACCTGAAGAGACAGAAGCAGGACCAACTGAACCATTGGATCCAGGAGGCCCAGCAAATGCCCAACGCCCCACTACTGAGTAAGTTACATGTAATTATTTTTGTAAGAAATTAACCTAGCTAATATTATGGAGATGTGCATTCCAATATTATTTCATTTATATTACAGCTGCAGGTGTCCATTCCATGAACCGTCAAGCCTATGCCGATAGGCTGGTGCGGTTGCAACACCAGGCAGTTTAGTAATTCTCTCCCTGTAATTGTAAAAAAATATAAGTATGACAGCTTGCAAAAGAGTGCAGTGTAGTCACTTATTAATAAAAAGTGCAAGTAACAGTGTAAGAGAGATTTTGCTAGTATTGTTTGATTACATAAGTGTGATGCAGCCTGTAATCCAAAAATAAAAATGAAACAAGTCTGAAATGAAGATGTTCCACCTGTAATATAATAGTACATAACCTGCAGCAGGCTGAAAAGTACAGCTACAGAAGCTGAGTAAAACACGTGTGAAATATATCCCTGTTTAAATTCTGAAACATGACACAAGTGAGACTGTTGGAAAGGATTGTTATAACTAAGTAAAACATGTCAATAAAGCCTAGAATTAAGTACCATCCTGAATTGTAAAAATAAAACAAGTGAGTGTGAGAAAGAGGTAGGAACCCACCAATAAAGTAGTAATAACTCCTGAATAAAGTATACTGCAGTCAGTACAGAATTAAATGAATGTGACAGGCACAACCAAACAGCAACATGTGTTGAAAAAAGTACTGAAGCTGGAATGTGTGTCCCAAAATCTGGATATGTTGCTCTCCGTTTGCAATATGCAGATAGTATGGTTGTATGAAATACCAAACATCCACAGTTGTCTAGAGCCATATAAAGCAAATGTAGCAGGATGATGTAGCTGAACAGAGCCAGATATGAATGTGTATGAATAAAAATGAAATGTATATTGATGTAGTAGTAATATTCCTATCACCAACATGCATAAGTTGTCACATAGGAAACTGTAGTCAGACCTGTAGTGTGTATATATCTGCAGCTAGTAGAAATGCACAGCATATGTATGGGTATTTGAAGTTGTTAATGAAATATTTCTTCACCCCACCCTATAACCACAAATAATCCATTCCACGTGAAATGGGTATGTGTATTCACAATTAACACCCCTGGACAATTGTCCTGTGGGTTCATACATATTTGCATGTACGTTGATGCATGTGCCCTGTTCATACATCCAAACCTGATGGCCTGTTGCCATCAGTCAACCCTGCATGTTGTTGGAATGTGTACTGTTCAAATTATGCAGTGTTATGCTTGCTGTTCAACGGCTTGAATTTATGGGTGTTTGTTTAATGGGAATACTAATGCATGCTGTTACAACTAATTGTGAATGGTATTGCATGTTACTAACCCAAACTGTCACTAAATAATGCAAAACATAGAACGACAGGGAAGGCGGGTTCCAGCAGACCCACCTCTCCCACCTCAGCTGGCGAGTGCACCTGGCAGTAGTGCCCAGGCCGGACCCTCCTCCACTGGCCCTGTGCCACCTGCAGGTGGAAGTGCTGCAGGTGATGGGGCTCGTCCCCCCTCTGCAAGCGTGGCCAGAGGAGAACATCCACTCACCATCCGTAGTGTCCGGACTGTGGTGTGTAGGGAGATCCGGCACGCTGTGCTTGGGTCACTATGCCAGCTTGAGGCATGGGTGGCACAACTCACGGTGTGCCTGCTGCCCGTCCTACACAGCCCCCAGCACAGCCACGTCCTGGGAAGTAAAGGCACAGTGGCAACTGCCCATGGGTGGGGACCTCAGTTCCACTGTTGCCATCTGTGGGCTCATGGGCTCGAGATATCCAAACATCCATCCCCATCAATTGTGTAACCCCCCCACATGTGTCATACACCACCCCTGTATGCGTCTTGTTTGTCTTGTCTGTCTTGTCTGTTAACCTCCCCTACCTACCTTCCCAGCTATACCGACTTCCTGTACCTGACATACCACTCTCACCTGAAAAAAGAAAAAGGGCACTCTGTACCCACAAAAAAATTACGCCCCATACATAGCTGCCCATTTTGCACACATGTCTGCTGGACATGTAAACTGGCAATTACAATTGGCTGTACAACAAATATTATTGTTGTCCTCACACCTCTCTCAGGGGTGGAAGGTTTCAAATTTAACACCAAATTATAAACATATGCACAGCTGTTACTGACGAAGAAATGGGCAGCTATGGGCCTTTCCTACATCCCTCCTGCAAAACCCGAGCTTGTTTTCCTACTGTCCTACCCTCTTTGTGCCCCCTTTTTCACCACTTTCCTATCTCCCCCTTTTCTTTTCTTGAAAAGAAAATAGCACGGGTGTGCATGAGAGTAAGCACTTTTAAGCAGTAGTAAGCGGGTGTGCACTTCTGTGTGCTTAGCTAAGCGTGTGTGCGCGAAGCTAAGCAGCAGTGCGCATGCGTGACCTCCGCGCAAACCAGTGCTAACTCGCTTATAACTGCTTAAAAGCCTTAGTCACTCTGAAAGACAAGGCCTGTAGTTTTGTCAGCAGCAAAATAAAATACCTCCTTCAGTCTCAAACCCAGGACCTTGGAAACACTAGTCTGCATGACTTACCAGTAAGCGGTGACTGCTCTACAAGAACATTGTGCTGAAAGAAATATATCATAAAATAGTAGGAATTAATGTAAAGGGAATATAGCAAGTCTAGTACACAAAGCATGTCATGTATATTTACTGTCAAATCTAGTGGATTTGTAAAATAGTACTGTGTGCTGAGAAACAGTCATAGTTGGTAGCTACTAGGTAATAATGTCACAGTAGCATCTGGCAAGCCACACCCATACTCAGAGCAGGATAAACACTGCCATCGTTGAATAGTTAAGAGATCAGACATATCAAGTGTGACTGAGTTACAGGGATGTCCCTGATGTGAAAACAAATGTCAACTGTGCCCCACTGACACCCTGTCAAATGTACTAACAGCAGCAGAAAGGTGTAACTACACATGCAATGGTAACTATGAATGACTGAAGGTATGCACCACCTGCACGTCACAAATGGTGTATTAATACATATGCTTGAAATAACCCACAGTCACAACTGCATAATATCAGAATATGTCATTGTAGTATCCCACTGCTATGTATCATTCCATGAGTCTGATAAAAGATGCACCTGAAAGTATCTGAGGCCTGCTCAGCAGCATGATCAAATACCCTTGTAAGTGTCAAGCCCACACCATGGCCAGACCACACTGCATGCAGTAACACCCTACCACAACAAACACATAGGGAATTGCTGCCCAAACAGATTTAGCAAGCATTACAAGCTGTGAATGTAAATGGAAAATAGGAAAGCCATAGCAACACATTAAAGGAAAGACACCTAGCAGGCATCCAAGGAGTGAATGTAAAGTCCAAATATTGAAGCCATAGCAGCAGATTGCAAGAGCCACTGCTATATACCAATTACACCACAATCCCCACAGGAAAGCACATACACCCATATACACAGTATTACTAGTCGTAGGTGTCAGTTTACATACACATGGAGAAGAGGACACTGGAGGAAGGAATACTCAGCTTACAGAACAACATGCATTGCAGTGTCTACAACACAGCCTGAAATATGAGAGACATAGCAACCCTTACACTCACAGAACAATGTCCACAGCAAACCAGCATGGTCCCCACCCTGATAATCTGAAAGAGCTACACCTACCTAACAGACCTTTTTATAGCACAGTCCTGTAATCACAGTGAGAACTGCAATCACTACACAACAGGCTGCATGCAATTAGTAAATACTGGCTAACAATTGGTGCAGAGGCCATCACATGGACATGTGCAGATACCTACAAAAGCATCCTGTACTCCCAGTCCACACATGCAATACTTTCATTGCACCCACTGGAGGTAGAGAGAGAGAGAGAGAGAAAGAAAGAAAGAAAGAAAGAAAGAAAGAAAGAAAGAAAGAAAGAAAGAAAGAAAGAAAGAAAGAAAGAAAGAGAAAAAAAAAAAACATGTAACAACAAAACAAAGAGGCTGACTGCAGGCCAAGTAACTGCAAGCCTACGCAAACAGCTGCAACAAACACAGGTAATGTAAAGTACTACTAAAATAGTCTACATACTGTGAACCCTCCAGATGTGTTATTGGTCTGTATCTATGTATATGAAGATGTGCATAGGGCCGGGGACATACTGCAACTGTCACTGAAGGCTCTACATACATATGTATGTGAAGGTAGCTATGTGCACATAGCAATGTAGGTTGTAGTGCAATGTACAAGTAGGTTGTACAGTAATGGATGTTCAGCAGTACGTTACTGTGTGTATACATATGTGGAACTAAAAAGGAGTATATAAATATATATATATATATATATATATATATATATATATATATATATATATATATATATTATATATATCTAACGTGTATACGTATGTATATCGAGATATGTATGTATATATATATATATATATATATATATATATATATATATATATAATATGCATATGTGTATACATAGATAGTGAGGGATGTAGAAACACATAGACATATATAGTTTCACAGTGTCATACTTTAGTACTAGGCTATCTGCAGACAGTGTATAGAATAGACTTATAAAATTGCGCCTCTGTATAGTAGTGACACAGTGAAGACCCCCGTACATAATAGCATTAGTTTACTGTGCCTCTGTATAGTAGTGACACAGAGATGACCCCTAGTGTAAACCTATGATCTCCCATCCACTCGTCAAGAATTCACATGAAGAGTGTCAGTGAGGGTCTCTGCCTAACATGAACTGGGATCCTGTTCCACAGTATGGGAAGCCTCTTAGTGATGGATCTGTCCCTACAGTATGTCCTATTCATATGTGCGCTGAGGTTTAAATCTGTAGCTGTTGTGGTTCTGATGGATTTGGATTGTATGAGGTGGAACATGTCCATCAATACCTGATTGGACATGGCCTTGTACATCAGGCACAGATCACCCCTAAGTAGGCAGTATGCTATGGAATAGAGCATGAGTTACTTTAGTCTGGCAGCATATGAAAGTTGTTGGAGACCCTTGATCCTCCTGGGGATGTACTTATGGGGTCCCTCTAGCTGTTGCAAGTGCCAGGTGAGGTACATACCAAATGGGGCATAGTACACAGTCATGAGCCTGATAAGGAAGGAGTATAGGGGTACAATGGCCCCTTTTGATCTGGATGTGAATCCCTTCATGATAAGGTGGGCAAGGTAGGAAGTCTATCCAACCACTGTGGCAACGTGGGTGCCAAATGAGAGGTCAGTATTGATCAGTGTCACCAGGTCTCCGATTACTTTGTCTGTACTCAGTGGGTTACTGTCTATGTGATAATATGTGGGTACCTTGTCCATCCGAAAGGGTATGACTATACATTACGTGGCATGCAGTTTAAGGCCATGGCTCAGGCACCAGTTGTCGGTGTCCATGAGGCCTTTCAGTAGGATGTATGTGTCAGCTGGTGTATCGACTATGGCACCTAGTATGCAGTCATCTTTGAACATTGTCAGCCACTACCCTCCCATGTCTGCTTCCACATCTGAGAAATATATGCCGAACATGAGTGGCCCCAGGACAGAGCCCTGTGGGACACCACTTGTGACTGGCTCTGAGTCTGACATGGCACCAGTGAGTTTGACTGTAGGGTTTTTATTTGTTAGCCAGTTTGCAACCCATCTTGTGACATATGGATTTACATTTCAGCTGTTGGTCATGTCTATGATGCCAGAGTGCGGTATTGTGTTGAAAGCCGTAGGCAAGTCCAGGTAGAATGTATGGTCTGCTGTGCCCTCATCAATGGCTCTAGTGACTGATTTGAAAAGGTCAACCAGGTTCATAAGGCAGGATCTGTCCTCTACAAAGCCAAACCATGTGGGATCAAGTGTCTAAGTCCCCAATGTCTCTGTGTATGAGTTCCATAGTGATCCTTTCCATAGCGTTGCAGACCAGGCTGGTTAAGCTTATGGGTGGTAGTTACCAGGGTCTGTAGAGGTGCCTTCTTTGTGGAGTGGGACTACTGTTGCTGTATGCCAGTGTCCAGGTACATATGCTGTAGTAAGGCTACAGTTGAATAGCATTTAATGTGCATGTGCAGCTCCTCTTGGAGTTCACGTAGCATGCAACCTGCAATACCGTCGGGTCCCATTGATGCTGTGTTTACAGCTTTGCTGAGGGTGGTTCCCAGCTGAACATCTGAGATGACAGGGAGGTTACAGTCAGCTGGGATAAGTAATTCCTCATGTGTGGGTGAGGGAGGGGAGAAATCTGCACTGAACCTGTCTGCCAGAATGCTGGCATTATCTGTGTGTTCAGTGTAGTTTTTGTCACTGTGAACTAACTTTGAACATATCTGAGGGTTCCCACCCAGGTGTGTAACATAGCAGAAGAAGGCCTTGTGGTTATCTGTAGTGTCCATAGTGATGTCCCTCTCATTGTTGGCCTTGCATGTTTGTACGACACAATGTATCTTTCTACTAGTGCTGATCAGAGATGCCTTAGCTCTATGGAATTCTGCTCTGCCGTGCAGTAGCTACCTTCTGTTGTTATACAATTTGTTCAATGCTGGGGTCCACCAGACAGGATGCCTGCCCTTGGTGGAGAGGGTCTTGGTTTTATTTGGAATTGCATGATCCATGCATTCTTGGAGATGTCCGTAGAAAGCATATGTGAAGGTGTCTGCATTGTGGGATGTCGTTTCCACTGGCCCAGTGGGCATAAAGGATACCAACTCAGTTACAAGAAGTGTAAAGTTGGCATGTGAGAGGATTCCCACTGTAGTCTTTTGTGTTGTGGGGGAGGTGGGATACGTATATTTAGGGGGATTAGTCTGTGGTCAGATGTGACTAGTGAGGGGTATACTTCCGGTGTGTAGCACATAGTCCCCATGTTTGTGATGATCAGGTCTAGTATATTATCTCCCCTTTTGGGAGCGGTGACTAACTGTTCCATTGCATTTGACTTAGTGAATTCTGGGAACCTTTGGGCTAGGGTGTTTGGGGTAGAATAATGCACCCAGTGTATGTTAGGGTAGTTGAAGTCTCCCAATATGATGGTGTGTGGCGGGATATTCATATCCTCCAATGTCTTCAGGAAGGCTGACTGTGGTTCCTGAGATTGGGAAGGTGGTCTGTAACATGCTACCAGTTGTATAGCAGGTTTGCCTATGGTTATCTGCACCTGGATGGTCTCTGATGCTTCATGTGTTGCCACTAACCTGGAGGTGTGGGTGTCCTTCATGAATATGGACACACACCCTCCCTTTTTGTTTTGTCCCAAGTCCTGGGGCCAAAAAGCATGATATGGGGTATAGCCTGGTACCACTGGTGTGCACTCAGGAGCCTTGAACCAGGTTCTCACTTACTGCACAGACATCGAGATTGGTAGAATATGTACATACAGATAGATGTAATACACACATACATATATAGATATATGTAGATACATATACATATACAGATAGATCTGACTGACAACAGATATGTCTGTATATGACTATATCTCTCTCTCTGCCCCACCCCCTCTCACTCTCACTCTCCCTCTGTCTCTCTCTCACTCTCTCCCCCTCTCTCCCCACATCTATATGTATATATCTATATCTATATATACATATTATATACATATATACAAACACACACACACATATATACATATATATATATATATATATATATATATATATATATATATACACACACATATAAATATATCAATACATATATATATATATATATATATATATATATATATATATATATCCTGTGTGAGGCACATGTGTGCAGATGTCTTGCAACAGGTGCCTGGTGTCAAAGGCATGGAGTGAACACCAGTGTGGATACTGGAGTACCATACCCCTTTGAAAAACACTGACACCAGTAACCACCACATATGTGGATGCCTTCCCACCACTGCATGTGTCAGGGGGGAACAGGGGCAACAAGTGTACAATAGGCTCCCCATTGATATACACAGTGGCACACTAGTCCTGTAATACCTGTACATGGAATGTGTCAGCAGACATGGTGTGTCAGCTATGGACATGTAGGTCACTGTACCCCTCAACACCCCATAATGTCCTACATGGTATCTACTTCCCATGACAGCTACAGATATGGAGAAGGACACAGACATATGCAAGTAACTGTGTCAATGCACTCAAACACAATTCCTATGCAGAGTGACTGACAAGACCACAGAGTGCACACAGACTACCTACATAGAGGTTACCACTGCTGGATATACATAGTTCAGTCACACCCATGACAGTTGTCTAACACCATGGTAACACCTCCAACATCCACAACACAAATTACCTATGTCTGTTGTCCTTGTCAATGCAGTATAGAGCACATGGCGGAGGTACAGGACCCTACCCACAGATACGACATACCCTGTAGTAGACCACACAGAATTAAGAAGCAAGGCTCCCCATGAGTAGATGTCAGACATACCCCTGCTGAATGTTATGCAGATAGGTAATATGCCATATGAGTCACCCTGTGTAACTGTTTGTAAGGAGCAGGTACGATCATAACACATGTGTCACAAGGGGCAGAGTAGCATAACAGTATGCTGCTGTAGGCCCAGGGCCAAAAGCACACTACCTACCTAAGACACAATGCACACCCATGAACACATTGCAAACGAAATATGTGAGGTGGAATAAGTGTGCCAGTGACTGGGTGCATGTTGTGTACTGATGTGATTGCTCACCATGACTGTCTGTCTGTCTGTCATGGTAGTGTGTGTCCTTGATGTGAGGCCAGAGACAGGTGTGTGAGGTATTGTGATCAACACATACTACATTGCCATATGTTGTGCTGTGTTACCCTGTATGTCACTGTGGTGTAGGTAGGGTTATGGCAAGTAAGAGTAGTGTGCATTACCAGTGAAATATGTAACTTGCATTGTGTGCAGTGCATGGGCTGATAATGTTCCCCATACAGTACCTTGATACAAACCCCCAGTGTGAGGTTGTGTATTGTACCTGAAACAGTGTGTTGACTGCTGCAGTATACTAGTCTGTCATATGGAGTGTGCCAGGTACTGTTGCACAGTTGTCGGATGAGCACTGATATCTGGTCATTTACATGTGTATCCCCCAATAGACAGACAGATGCTATATATGGTGGTTAAGTTATATCACTGCAGTCGAGTATTATGTGTATTATGTGTGCCATAGTTTGCTGGCAGATATTGCTGACATATTTTCCTTCTCCTTTTCAGGGCTATGGTTCACCAGTGGAACCCTGTCTACTCCGCTGCAGAGGAGGAAGCGATACACCAGAGCCTGGTGCGGGATTTCGCTGTACTCTTTTCCCGCACCAGCCAGAACCAGCAGGAGAGGGCTGCACTGTGGCAAGACCTGGTCCGTCAGGTAAATGACATAGGCACACATAACCGGACATATGAGCAGGTACACCATCAGTGCAATGATTTAGTTAGAAATGTCCATCAGCGTGCGTCGGATATCCACAGGCAGCAGCTTGCCACAGGTGGTGGGGTGTCTAGACATCCCCCTCACCAGACTGGAGGGACTACTGCTAAGTGTTGTGGCTCCAGCCCAACAGCAACAGCAGCAGCATACATGTGTAATGATGGAGGCTGGAGCCACACAGCAGCAGGACACGGAGCGTGCAGGTAACATGCCATGTGTATAGTTGACCATTCTGTACACTGTTAGGTTATGCATGTGTGAGGTGTGTCCTTGTTTTGTAGCTGTATTCTTGGTAATTATTGTGCAAGAGTGATATCCTCAATATCATCAGCAGACCTGTGGAAGCTAACTGTTGCACTACTGAACTGTATCATGCCCAGAGTATCAATGGCACAGTTGTGCCCACTGACAATAAATGTCTCTTTTCTGCAGGTCCCTCTGGTGTAACAGCAAGGCAGCCTATCCATGCTGGTGAGTGTGTAATACCATTACCTTCAATACTATTGATACTAACAGTAATAATAGGCTGAAGCAGTAGTGCTATGTGTTTGCAGGTGTGTTTGTGTCTGTGGGTTGATATCTCATATACTGAGGTGTGTGCATGTGTGCAAGTGTGCATGTGCCCATGTGTGCATGTGTGCATGTGCCCATGTGTGCATGTGTGCATGTGCCCATGTGTGCATGTGCCCATGTGTGCATGTGTGCATGTGCCCATGTGTGCATGTGTGCATGAGCCCATGTGTGCATGTGTGCATGTGTGCATGTGCCCATGTGTATGTGTGTATGTGTGCATGTGCCCATGCGTGCATGTGTTCATGTGTGCATGTGTGCATGTGCACATGTGTGCATGTGTGCATGTGTGCATGTGCCCATGTGCGCATGTGTGCATGTGTGCATGTGTGCATGTGTGTATCAGTGGTGACATTGTGTACACATTGTAAAATGTGTTTCCGGTCTTACTCCCACAGGTTCTGGTGCTGCTCTGGTGTTGTGCAGCAGGGAACTTGAATCAGCTGCTGTGGATAGTGATTATGATGATACCTGTGTAATGGCACAGGTACGTGTGCCAGGGTCCGTCATTGGTCAGCCAATTGACACTACACAGCTGTCGGCCCCATCAATGCGCACAGTCATCCTGCCAATACATCCTTTGTCACCAATGTCCCTAGGTGATGGACAAGATACAGTGGGCATTGAACAGGGTAATGTGGTATTGGTGGCACATGCATCCCCACACAGCAGCCATGGCCAGGGTCCTGACATGGTATCACACAGGCAGACGTCCATGGGTTCTCGTGGGAGCATCCGTGGGCATACTGCCCCTGTCAGACGTGCCCACAGAGGTCTTTCAACCTCAGCTATGTTTCGGGCTGTAATGCAGGCACAGTCACGTATGGAACGGTACACCAGACAGGGTCTGAGGGAGTTGAGAGCATGTTGCACAGCCATGAGTGACAGTATGCGTGATGTTGCGGCTGCCATCCGTAACTTCACCGAGGTCATTGACAGACGTTGGGGGGACTCATTAGGTCTGTTCCACAACTACATGTCCATGAGCCAGGGCAATGGTGGACGGTTGAGGCATCGACATGGCCGTATGGCAGCAACAGCAGTAGCTGGCAGCCGTCGGGGATGACAACAGGCCCGCGGCCGTTCACATAGTGCCAGCAGCAGCCCCAGCAATGCTGGGTCTGTGCTGTCATCAGACCGCCCCAGGAGACCATGTGCACATGGCGCTGGACAGTCCCAACAGGGACCTGTCTCCAGTTACCAACTACCTGCTTCTGATGACAGTACCCAGTCTGGCTTAGTACCTGATACAGTCTGTAGCACCCGTGCCAGGCACAGGTACCGTGTCCGTGGCCACAGACAGTGATCTATATGGCAGCCATGAGGTGGGACTGTGGGCATTCATACACACATGCAAATTGATAACACCTAGGGCTACCGCATACATGCACACACTGCATCAACATTGCCCCATCTTGTACTGCTGTCTCTCACCAACACACACACACACAGACATGTCAATTGGTTGTATCAGTGGCAGACTCAGGCATACCAGGTACACACGCTGTGCATATGATGAAACTGTGCCACCTCCTGCAATCTGTAAAATCGGTGCAGGAACAGGTTAACATGGTGCTGATGCACAGGGTGACTACATAGACGTGTTGTAATAGTATGATGTTGACAACAGTACAGTGTAATGATATCATTGTGGGTATATACCAGCATGCCTGATGCAGTTACAGTATGAATGTCATTGTATTGTTTTGTACACCCATAGTAATTACCACAGTGTTCTGTTTGCACATCTTTGCATACTGGTGGTGAGGCTGTCAAGGGATGGCCACCTACATAGGTAGCACAGGGGATACAACAATGTACATATTGATACTCAATGACGGTCATGTCAACTGCGGGTTGCATGCTGTCCACACACAACTCTGCAATGCAGATGTTTCAGGATGTTGATATCTGTGCAGTACTACACAACAGGTTCAAGGCTCACAAGAGCACACTAGCACTACAAGGTCACACCTCATACCATGCATGACAGCACCAAAACACAGAACTAACGCTGACAGGAGGGTGAGTGTCCATACATGTCAAGGATACTGTGGTGCCAGGACAGGTAGCATACATCATACTAAGTCTGGAACTGCTGAGTGAGGGCTCAGTGTCTGTTATTTGACATGTGTATTATTACAGGTATGAGCACTTGGGTATCAGGCCAGTTATTCAACATTACAAAGGTACTTGGTCTATACACTTGTGTGGGGTGCAGTTGGACCCAGCCCGTCTGACCTGTGAATGTCTGAGTACTGGCTTATAGTGCCTGCATATATGCACTGTTACCTACTGGAAGTTGTACACCTTGTTTGTTGTAGCATAGTCTACATACAGGCCTGCTGACTGTAGCTTTGTTTGTATGCATTTTTGCCTGTTATGTTCCTGAAACACTGATTCCACCTGCAGTGCAGATTTACAGTGCCTCTGTGGATCCCTAGTGACATCTGTATTGCTTACTGTACTGATGTCCATGTCTCACTTGACAGAACGTCACTGTTTGTCCTGTTTGCATGTAGCTTGCCTGTAACACATTGCATATGACTTACCTCACATTTGCTCAAGACAGCATTCATATATGCCAGCACTAACAAATCAGGAGCACTACACCCTCACATAGCCACCTTGAGTACCTTGTTCCCCATTGGCCCTATGTGTCGTTACTTAGTATGGGATTCACAATGCTATGGTAGCATGTGCAAAGGTCACCTGTCGGTCTACTCTCAGGTCCAGTTGGTGAATCTGTGAGTCATGTGGCAATGTTACAGCTGCCTCATATACACAGACAACCCTCTCCCCTTCCCATACACGTACAACACATGTGAGAGATGCAACCACATAGCCAAACTGGGGGCTAAGCTCTGTTAACTCAGCACTGGCATTCCCTGTCAGGTGGAGTGGGATACTACAGTGAATACAGTACCAGTCTCCCATAGACCTGCCATGACCGCAATCCAAACACAGAAACACACAGGTACATTATTGGACTCTCAGAATAGCATCCTGCCTGAGCAGCTGACACCTGAAAAGCAGACACACAAGAAAACGTTAAGCAAGAGCAGAGCACGTGCAACACATAGCTCACAAAGCCTGTGTGCCAAACAGTCACAGGCCATACGGCTTGACAACACACCTGCTACAGTTGTATGAGGTACCTCTATCGTCAGGTACACTGAGATCCTGCTCACCAGGCTGAACAAGGTGACAGTCATGCTGAGCTGCCCGTCGGGCACTATGATCCACCACATAACACAGACATACTCGGAGGCTCTGAGTAAAAATTTACCTAAACAGCAGAGGCCTCCAAAGCAGACACCCAAGCAACTGCAAACTCAATACACCACACAAACAACACATAAACAACAAAATCAGTGTGCAAAGCAGTCACTGCCCTTAAGGCCAAATACAACACCAAACATACTTGTCATAGGTGACTCCATAGTCAGACACACTGACGTCCCGCTCACCAGACTGAGTAAAGAGAAGGTCACAGTAAGCTGCCTGTCGGGTGCTAGAATCCGCCACATAATGCAAGCACTCAGGTCTCTCAACAGCAGGTACAAGTACGACTCAGTCATTGTCCATGCTGGTGTCAATGACCTGAGACGTACCTCCTTGGACTACATGAAAAGAGACATTGAGGAGCTCTGTGATTATGTAGCCCGGGCAGGTATGACCCTGACCTTGAGCAGTATCCTACCTTCACCTAGAATGATGCCACAATACAGTGATAAGATGATCAGCTTTAATAATTGGCTTAAATTCTGGTGTCATTCAAAGGGGATCCAATGTCTGTCTGCCTGGGATGACATGCTGGACAAGCCACGCTGCTTCGCAAAGGACGGCTTGCACCTGTCACCCCTAGGCTTCCGGATATTGGCAAAGGCTCTTGCCACCCCCATAGTGCCTTTTTTAGTCAAGGCTCAAATTCTAAACCTACCACCCTAGAACACAAAAAGGAAAAACTAAGAGTAATGCTGCTCAATGCCAGAAGTCTCAATCTCAAGATGCACGCACTTGAGGCCCTTCTCAGTATGGAGAACATCGATGTCTGTGCTGTGACAGAAACCTGGTTCAAGGCTCCTGAGAGCAGCCCAGCACTATCAGGTTTCACCTCATATCATGCGTTCCGGCCCCAAAATCCGGACAACACCAAGAAAGGAGGGGGGGTGTCCATATTCATAAAGGACACCCACACCCTCAAGGTTGGTGGCAATGCACGATGCATCGGAGACCATCCAGGTGCAATTAACCATAGGCAAGACTGCTCTGCAATTTGTAGCATGTTACAGGCCACCCTCTCAAACTCAGGAACCTCACATGGCCTTCCTGAAAACATTGGAGGGGATAAATGTAACTCCAAACACCATCATACTAGGTGACTTCAACTACCCTAATATAGACTGGGAACACTACTCAAGCCCAAACACTCTAGCCCAAAGGTTCCTGGAGTTCATAAACTCAAATGCCATGGAACAACTAGTCACCATCCCACAAGAGGAGAAAACATACTTGATCTCATCATCATGAACATGGGATCACAATGTTCAACACCGGAAGTATACCCCTCACTGGTGAGATCAGATCATAAACTAATCTCGCTGGAGGTCCTCATCCCACCCCCACCTGAAATAAAAAAGACCACAGTGAAAAACTTCTCAAAAGCCGACTTCACACTTCTAAAAACTAGTGTGGTCTCCGTTAAGGCCCCTGAGCCAGTGGTAAACATTACTCAAATCGCTGAATCACTTACAAATGCCTCCTACCAGCACCTACAGGACTGCATGGATCAGGCAATCCCAAACAAAACTAAGACTCTTTGTACCAAAGGCAAGCGTCCAGTCTGGTGGACCCCAGCCATAAACAAGCTCTACAACAAAAGGAGGAAGCTACTACAAGATAGAGTAAAATCCTTGAAAGGTAAGACATCTTTGATCATTATAAGTAAAAAACTAAGAGCTCTCATAAAATCATCCAAGGCACATTTTGAGAGAAAAATCGCCAAGGACTCAAAAGACAATCATAAGGCCTTCTTTAGCTATGTTAGAAACATAGGAGGAAACTCCCAGATATGCTCAGAATTAGTTCAAAATGATGTGAAGATTACTGAACCTACACACATTGCCAACATACTGGCTGACAGGTTCAGTGCAAACTTCTCCCCCCCCCCAAAAGGAGAGATATCCATACCAGAGGATTGTAGCCCCCCAAACATCTCCAATGCCCAGGTGAGAACTGCTCTCTCCAAAGCAAAAAACACAGCATCCATGGGACCGGATGGTGTCCCCGGCTGTGTGCTCCACGAACTCAATGAGGAATTAAACCCGCAGTTAGGACAGCTGTTTAATCTTAGCCTCACCTCAGGATATGTACCCAAGGAGTGGCGCACGGCAACTGTGGTCCCACTTCACAAGGGCGGTGCCTCCACCGACCCTGGAAATTACCGTCCCATTAGCTTGACAAGCCTTATCTGCAAAGCCATGGAGAGGATCATAATGGAACTCATAAATAAAGACATAGGGAACTTGCAGACTTTGGATCCAAGCCAGTTTGGCTTTGTCAAAGGCAGATCATGCCTTTTAAACTTAGTTGACTTTTTTGAGACAGTCACCAAGGCCATTGATGAGGGAAAGGCAGTCCATACAGCCTACCTTGACCTGGCAAAGGCCTTCGACACAATACCCCACTCAGGTATCATTGAAATACTCATCAGCTTGAATGTAAACCCATACATCACAAGATGGGTTGCAAACTGGCTAAGTGACAGAACCCACAGGGTCAGAGTTGCTGGAGCCATGTCAGACTCAAAGCCTGTCACAAGTGGTGTCCCACAGGGCTCAGTCCTGGGTCCACTCTTGTTCGTCATCTACTTTTCTGAAGTACAAGCAAACGCAGGAGGGTTATGGCTGACAAAGTTTGCAAATGACTGCAAACTGGGCACCATAGTCGAAAACACATCTGACACAGATATCCTTCAGAAGGGCCTCACAGAAACGGATAACTGGTGCCAGAGCCATGGCCTAAAGTTAAATGCCAAGAAATGCATAGTCATACCCTTCGGGAAAAACAAGGTTACCCCTAGCTACCATATAGGTGGCAATCCACTGAGCACAGAAGAAGTTATCAGGGATCTGGGGACCCAGGTTGACAGTAGCCTTTCGTTTGACACTCATGTTGCTAAAGTATTTAGGAAAACCTTCTACATTGCCCACCTGATCATGAAGGGATTCACATCTAGATCAAGGGAGGTCATCGTCCCCCTGTACTCATCACTCATTAGACCTATGATTGAGTACAATGCCCCATTCGGAATGTATCTGACCCGACACCTGCAGTAGCTGGAAAGGCCCCAAAAGTTCCTCACCAAAAGGATAAAGGGTCTCAAAAATATGTCTTATGCTGCCCGACTGAAAGAACTCCAGCTCTATTCAGTCTCATACCGCTTGCTCAGAGGTGACCTGTGCCTGACATATAAGGCCATGTCAAACCCAGATTTGATGAATATGCTTCAGCTCAAAAAATCTAGATCCCTCAGAACCACAAGGCGGAGACTTAAACCTTGACACGGTTATTAATAGAACGTGCTGGAGGGACAGATTCATCACCCAGAGACTCCCTATGCTGTGGAACAAAATCCCGGTACATGTGAGGCAGAGCACCTCGCTGGCCTTGTTCAAGAGGAATCTTGACCAATGGATAGGAGATCGCAGATATACCCCAGGGATTACTTCAGTGTCACTGCTTGACAGAGGCACAGCAAAATAATAGGCATAGTTTTATTCAAACTAAAGGGGTGGCGAAAGCCAAATAACTATGGGCTAGGCTTATAAATGCCCTTGGGCAGATAGCCTAGTATGAACCTATGAACCTATGAACACAAGCATACCGGTCACTCCAAGGCATGAAGAAGTATGACTCAGTCATTGTCTGTACCAGTGTGTATGTCCTCTGACGCACCTCCCTGGACTACATGTTAGGGGACATAGAGGGGCTCTCTGAGCTTGTGGCACAGGCTGGTATGACCCTGACCTTGAGTAGCATCTCACCCTCACCAAGAATGCTGCCATAATATGTAGACAGGATCATCAGCTTCTGCAATTAACGTATGTTTCAGTGACATTCAAAGGGGATCCAATGCCTGTCAGTGTGGGATTACATGCTGGACAAGCCACATTGCTTTGCTTGGGACAGCTTGCACCTGTCACCCATGGGCCATTGTATATTGGCAGAGGCTGTTGCTACACACATTGTGCCTTTGTATGCAAGGCTGACATTACATAGCCACCTACACAGGTATCACATGGGGATAGGACACTAATAGAAATGCTACTCAACAGCAGTAGTGTAAACCTCAAGATGCATGCAGTTGAAACTGTCCTTAGCATGGGGTACAGCAATATCTGTGCAGTAACAGACTCCTGGTACAAAGCTCCCAGGTGCACACCATCAGTGCCAGGTCATTCCTGATACCATGCTTGTCGTCCCCTACACATGCACCAAACCAGAACAGGGGGGATGTATCCAAAGGCACCTCAGATACACACACCCCCAGGTTGGTGGCACTGCACAAAGCATCAGAGCCTATCCATGTGCAACTAACAGTGGTTTAGACTGCCTTTAGGTTCATAGCCTGGCACACACCACACTCCCATACCCAGGAAACCCACTTGGCCTTCCTGACAACGCTGGGAATATGACGGTCTCTACACACACCATTATATGGTTGTACTGCGACTACCCAAACATAGAGTGTGAGCATTACACTAGCTCCAAGACCCTATCTGAGGGGTTCTTATCATTCATTCCCTGCATTGCTATGGAACAACTTGTTACCACTCCCACAAGAGGTGACAACATGCTGCACCTGTTCATGACCAACATGTGGACTATATGCTCTAGACCAGTCATGTATCCCTCGCTGGTGGGATGACACCATCTACAACCCACACTGTCTAGTCACATACCACATGCAGCCCCTGCACAGAACACCACAGTCATACAGTTGTCTGATGCATATTCCATGTATTCACATGAGGCAGGCTTCGGACATGGTAACTATTGCAGTTCACAGGTACATATGTGTAGGTGGCACACACATACATCATGTGTGCATTGACATTACTGATATAATGTATGTCATGCAATATTGGGAACAATACCCCACACACATGGACAAACTGTGTGACAAAACTGCACATGGCGTTTGTAGGATACAAACCCCTACCTAACTATGTTAGATCACTTGTGAGAGACACAGAAGCAGAGCACGCCATTTGCATTACTGGGAGGATTACTTTCTCCTGCTGTACTTATAGGGTGCTGACATCATCGGTGTTTAGACAGTGGAATATGCAGCATGTGTTGTGTAGTAATAGTTACCAAAAGGGACATTTATCTTACACATGGAATTGCACACACTACACCCCCCCACACATTCACTGTGCACTTGCTGGATTCAAACCCCTACCTGACTATGTTATGACACTTGTGAGAGACGCAGTAGCAGAGCTCGCTATCTGCATTACTGGGGGGATTGCTTTCTCCTGCTGTACTTATAGGGTGCTGACATCATCAGTGTTTAGACAGTGGAATATGCAGCATGTGTTGTGTAGTAATAGTTGCCAAAAGGGATGTTTATCTTACATATGGAATTGCACACACTACTCCCCCACACACATTCACACACACACTGTGCACTTGCAGGATTCAAACCCCTACCTAACTATGTTATGACACTTGTGAGAGATGCAGTAGCAGAGCACGCTATTTGCATTACTGGGAGGGCTACTTTCTCCTGCTGTACTTATAGGGTGCTGACATCATCAGTGTTTAGACAGTGGAATATGCAGCATGTGTTGTGTAGTAATAGTTGCCAAAAGGGATGTTTATCTTACATATGGAATTGCACACACTACTCCCCCACACACATTCACACACACACTATGCACTTGTAGGATTCAAACCCCTACCTATGTTATGACACTTGTGAGAAACGCAATAGCAGAGCGCGCTATTTTTGTTAATGGGAGGATTGCTTTCTCCTGCTGTACTTATAGGGTGCTGACATCATCAGTGTTTAGACAGTGGAATATGCAGCATGTGTTGTGTAGTAATAGTTGACAAAAGGGACATTTCTCTTACACATGGAATTGCACACACTACTCCCCCACACACTGAGCACTTGCAGGATTCAAACCCCTACCTAACTATGTTATGACACTTGTTAGAGATGCAGTAGCGGCGAGCACTATTCACATTATTGGGTATAATTTCTGCTCCTGACATATGTATAGTGTGCTGACATCATTATGGATGAAGAGGTATGTACATCTGTTACTATCCATCAGTATAGGGGAGAGCATATCTATGCATTAACTTTGCACAGGCACAGTGGCCTACTGTACTGTGGAGGCAGACACAAAATACACTGTGGATAGCCTTCTGTATTCCCTAGGGACAACAGTCTAGTATTGCACTCTATGGCCATATGTTTACCTGTCAGATGCAAGTATCTGTTGCTCATATACTGTTTGTGGGTCTTTATTGCCATAGCCTTCCCTATCCCTATAAACAATGTGTGTACTGTGGGAGATGTTTGCATATGAGTGAGATCCAGTACTTTACTTATGTCTCTGTTGTAAGCTCACTGTGTGCACTGGGCAGATGTCTGTATTGTGGGAGGTTCCTGTGTTAACACATAGAAATGCCAGATATGTGTGTGCAACTGCTGAACTGTGACATGGCCTAAGTGTGTGAGCATGCCCAGTTTGCAGTTTGTATGGCTTTTTGACTGACACGTCTCATTTATCTAAGTGTGCGAGCATGCCTAGTGTGACCTTTCCTTATGTTGGGATATGTGGACCACCACATTTGTGGACGCCATCTATATATCACATATACAGTTGAGTGTTGGACATTAGGTTGTATTCTTACCACCCAACTGCTTTGTGTCTGAACCTAACAGGCATTAGGCTGTGCCTGCAGGGTCGCCATGGGATAGTTTGCATATGGTTGTCATCATCCTTTCCTGCTGACCAAACAGTTGTATTGTCATATAGTGTACTGGTGCAGAACTTTCACTGTGGTGGACAGTATAATTGGTTTCAGTCCTATCAATGCTTGTAATATTTATAGTGAGCACAACAGACTGGTTGAGGGCCATTTGTGCAGATATGACCATGTTGCATTTTGTTCAGATATGGACAGCAGAGTACATGATTGTCCAACATTGTTAATGAATTCCACAACTTGTGTGGACAGTGACAAACAATGGCCATGTGCCCTAGTCCATTTGTAATGCTTGTCAGAGAGTGTTTGTCCTTCAACACACATTTACTGGTGTTTGCCATGACAAATGTCATGGTTAGTGTGCTGTGCCTCTGTCTACTCATGACAAACAGATGATATCCAGGGTACACCTACCATCTCCCATCCAGTCATCATGATTCCTCTGGATGACAGTCACTGAGGGACTCCCTGGATATCCTGTAGTGGGAGTTTAGTCATGAGTGGAGTGAGCTTCTGGGTTATGGACCAATCGGTACAGCATGTCCTGTTTATGTCTGTGCTGGGGTTCAGGCCTGTCAGCTGCATAGGTCACCAGCATTCAGTGTTTACATGGTGCCAAATGTCCATTGATACCAGGTTGGTCATGGCTCTATACATCAGGCACAGTTCACCTCCAGCCAGGCAGTTTGGCACTGTGTGGAGCTGCAGTTTCTTTAATCAGGCGACACATGGCATCTGTTACAGCTCTGCGATCCTCCTGGTGGGGTATTTGTGTGGTCTTTCCAGTTGCTGCAGGTGTCTGCTACAGTACATCCCTGAAGGGCCATTGTACACAATTGTGAGGCTGCTGATGGATGACTGGAGAGGCACATTGACCTACCCTAACCAAGCTGTGCTTACCTTCATGATTAGGTGGGTATATGGTATGTTTCTGTAACCACGACAGACACATGGTTGTCACATTCAGGATATCTATCACCTTGTGTCCCCAGGTCTCTTATTGCTCCTGATGTACTTACTGGATTAACACCTATGTGGTAATTTCTGGCCATGTACTGTGTTTCCACAGGGGTTGACTATACACTATTCTGCATTTAGCTTGTTGACATGGCTGTGGCACCACTTGTCTGTTTCTATGTGTGCCTTTTGTAGGTTGCTTGTGTCAGCTGGAGGGTCCAATATGGTGGGCAGTTTGTAGTCCTCTGCGAACCTGTTCAGACAGAGTCCTTCCATGTTGGCCTGTACCTTTGTGACATATATAGCATACAAGAGAGGTCCCAGGACCATGCCTTGTGGGATGCCAGTCGTACCTGGTTTCCAGTCTGCCATGGCTGCAGCATGTCTGACCAGGTCAGTTCTGTCCTTGATCTGGTTTGCAACCCATCTACTTGCATAGGGGTTTATAGTTAGGCTGGTGAGCTTATCTGTACCGCCAACTAGGGTATTGTATGGAAGGGTTTAGCAAGGACCAGATAGGCTGTGTGATCCACATTCCCCACATCAATGGCCTTGGTGCACATTTCACATGAGTCAGACATGTGTAAGGGGCAGGATCTGCCCTATGACAGCCACACTGGGTAGGGTCCAGTTTCTGTAGGTACCCAAACTTGTTATTCATGGAATCCATGATCATCCTCTCCATTACTTTGCCAACCTAGATAGTCGGGGTTGAGAGGTGATAGTTTTCAGTATCCATTCAGGCACCCCCTTTGTGGTGTGGTACCACTGTTGCTGTACACTGCTCTTTGGGTACATATCCTGTGGTAGGACTGATAGTGCGCAGTACTGCTATTTGCTGTTCCATTCTTCTTACAGTACTTGTTGGACACAACCCAGGACACCATCTGGTACTAGTGATGCTGTGTGCTGTGCTTTGTGGATGCTGGCTGTTACCTCAGCATCTGCAATGTCAGGGGCCAGCACTCTCCTGGGATAGATATTTGGCAGTTAGGTGCTGGTGGGGAGTTTGGAAGGAATCTGTTTGGTAGTCTGTCGGCAATGTGTGTGAGTTTGGTGTATTGTTTGTGATATTAGAGTGCTGCAGAGCATCTGTGGATTATCACCATGGTTCCTACCATCAGGTAGGACAGCTGTGTGATAATCCTTTGTGTCCTGCACAATTTGTATGATCATAGGTTCATAGGTTCATACTAGGCTATCTGCCCTGGCCTTGTTTGAGCATGGACAGACTGTGTGTGGGTCTCGACACCCTTTGCAATGTTCATATTATGCCCACATAGGGTTTACTTTACTAGATGTGACACAGAGATGGCCCCCAGTGTACATCTACTATCTCCCATGCACTTCACCAGGTTTCTCTTGTTGAGTTTGAGTGTGGAGCTCAGCCTATCATGGACTTGGATTTTGTTCCAGAGTGTCAGGAGCCCCTGGATTATGGATCTGTCCCTCCAGCACATCCTATTAATCTATGTGTGGAGGTTCAGATATCTCACTGTGGTGTGTCTGCTGGATTTGGGGTTTCTGCAGTGGAGCATGTCCATTCATTCTGGATTGGACATGACCTTGTACATCAGGCATACATCACCTCTGACTGGGCAGTATGCTTCTGAATTGGGCTGTGGTTTCTTCAGCCAGGCTGCAGGTGTCCAATGTTTGGACCCTTTATCCTGTTGGTGAGGTACATTTGGGGTCTTTCTAACTGCTGCAGGTGTAAGGTAAGGTACATCCGAACTGGGGCATTGTTGTCACGTATGGGCCTGATAAGGGAAGAGTATGGGGGCACAGTGACCTCTCTAGCTCTACATGTGCATCCTTTCATATTAAGGTGGGCAATATAGCAGGTCTTCCTGGCCACCTTGGCAATGTGAGTGCCACATGACAGGTTACCATCCACTTGTGTCCCTAGGTCCCTGATTACTTCTTCCATACATAATGGATTGCCACCTATGTCATACTTTGTGTGTGCCTTGTTTGGTAGTTGTTGAGACATTCATAATCTGCAGTGTCTTCAGGAAGGCTGGCTGGGCTACCTGGGTTTGTGTGTGTGGTCTGTAGCAGGCTTCAAACAGGTACACAGTTTGAGCCAGTGTTACTTGACCGTGGATAGTCCATGCTGCTTCTTGCTGTGGTACCAACCTGGGGGTGTGGTTATCCTTGATAATTACTGGTAGCCACACTCCTATTGTCGTGTGTTCCATGTTTTGGAGCTGAAGAGCATGGTATGAGGCATAACCTGGTAGTATTAGGGTGCTCTTCTGGGCCTTGACCCAGGTTTCTGTTACAGAACACATATTACCATTCTCCATGCTGTGGTGGGTTTGGTCTGCATGCACCTTGCAGGTTAGACTTCTGGCATTGGGTAGCATTACGTTCAGGTTATTATCCCTTGTGCTACCTATGGTGGTGGGTTTGTGTTTCCAGACTTACCTATTCCAGGCACAGTGGGGATGACAACAGCCTTTGCCAGTATCCACACAGCCAGGTGTGCTGGGTGCGTGCCATCCCTAGCAGGTGGGCATCATGTCTTGCTCAGCATGTCAGCCCAGGCTGTCAGCCATGTGTTCCCCCTTGCTAACAGCAATACCTCAGCCAATTATTGTACTTGATCTTGTTGTCTTCATAGTGTGGAATCATGCTTGGTGAGGGTGAGATGTTAGGTAGGGTCTTCATGTTTGCATATACTAGATGGTGTTACATTGCTTAACACATGGCAATCATGCCTCAGGTGGTGCTGCAGGGCTGCCTCTGTCGGATGCACATACTACACTCCCTGTACATGTTTGAGAGCAGGTTGTGTCATGTTAGGCATCCCTGTTACTATATGAGTGAGTCAGAGAGGGGTATCATTCCCAGGGTTCCAACTGAGCCAGTGTATGTGCTATGCGTTGCCTCTTTGCCAAGGCCAGGGCATACTGGGCACGCCTCCTTCTGCCTACTGGGGCAGGCTCAGGTTGTTCCTCCTCCGAGTCACGCTCTGCCTGTGATGGCCTTGGCAATGGTGGGGGGCTGTTTGTCCCGGCCCTATGCTGGTCCTGCTGCAGCTGTTTTCGCAGAATCACATTATGTAGCATAGCACATACCATGACAATTTGGGTGCATGTAGTTGGTGAGTACTGCAAGGCTCCACCAGATGTGTCCAGGCACCGGAACCATGACTTGAGCAGCCCAAACACATGCTCTATTACATTACGTGTTTATGCGTGTGCCTCATTATGGCGTTCCTGTTTGGGTGTGTGTGCGTTTCTGATGGGTGTCATCAGCCATGGCTCCAGTGCATATCCTGCATCCCCCACTAGGTGACCATGTGGGATGTCCCCACTGGCAAATGTCTGGTACAGCTGAATCAAATGCCAGATATGGGAATCATGGTAGCTCCCAGGGCAGCCAGCACACACATTCATTATTATGCCCTGGGCATCACACACGACCTGGCAGTTGATGGAGGGGAAGCCCTTGCGGTTAATGTAGGCCCTACCCCACTCACCGGCTGGTGCTTTGATGCGTATGTGTGTGCCATCAATTGCACCCACTACCTCAGGGTATTCCGCTATTTGCTGGAACAGACGCATATTGCTGGCCAATACCTCACGGGCATTGGGAAAATATACATGCTCACAGACATGTGCTGACATGGCATCCAGGAAATGGTGCAGTACCCTGGAAACAGATGCCTGTGATATCCCCATCATATCACCAGTTGGTCTCTGGAAGGTACCTGTTGCTAGTATTCTTAGGCCAACACATACCTTGGTTTCCACTGGGATGGATTCCCCCCTGTTGGTTCTGTGTGTGAGGCGTGGCCTGCACAGCTCAACAATTTGCCACAGGAGGTCTCTGTCCACTCTATAGCACTCCACTATCTCCAGCTCATGTAACCCCTGGTAGATGACCCTGGGCCTGTACACTCTTCTCCGTCTCCTCACTGTGGGTTGTCTGGTAGCATTTGCATTGTCACCACCCTCAGCAAGTCTCCTATGTCTCCTTATAAAAGCTATGGCAGCCCCTAGCATGTTTGGTCTGAATGCAGCTTTTTCAGTTTTCACTTCTACTAGCTTACTCCAGTCTTGCAGTGTCTCTTGAGAGAAACATACTGCAATGCTGTTTGCAGTGTTTTAAGTGCTGGGCTGAGCTTGTATTCTGCCTGTGTAATTGCCTGCTTCTAATTGTTTTCACCTGCTACCTCTACCAGTATTCCCTGCTAGTTTCCTACTATTTCTTCTGCTTCCTTTTTCCTCTCTGTTTCCTCAGGGGGGAGCAGCACGCATACCAGCGAAAACACACTCACAGTGGCTACCATGCGTGCACACATGCTTACATGGACTAGAATCTGCTTATTCAGGTTAAAACGCACACCAGAGCAAACAGGTTTACAGATCTTTAAACAGGCTCCTACATGCTTACTCTGCCTTACACGCACGCACTCTGTCTTACTCGCGGCTCCCAGCACACACACGCGCGCATGCAGGTACAGCAAGAAACTTTGGTGTTGGCCACAGTGTACACCTTCCATTTCTTGACTTTCCCATGCTTATCTGTTGACACTTCTTTTTTTATGCTGTGTGATTGACATCTTTCACATACCACTTTGCTCCAATGAGCTTGATTTCTTCCTGACATTCCCCCCTGTGATGTCACCTATCTCCTACTCTGTTACTCCCCCTTATCTAACTCTTACACTACACGGAATGTGCTCATTTGCTATGTGACAGTGTGATTCTCTATCCTACCACTCATTTACATAGGATTGCCTACTAATGCTTAGTTTCATGTCTTACACTCAGCTTCCCCCCTTAGCAACCACTAGACGGTGGCCATGTTGTTTTTGGTCTGCTAGTCCCTGCATTGTAAATCCTTGCATTACATAAAACCCACATTTGTGGGTTTCAAACCTTTATTTTTCTGTTTTATATAGCCAGCTCGTTTGCGCGGGGCTGCGCTGCGTTTAAACCTCACCGATCGCCGGAAAAAAAAAATTATTTTATTTCATGTTTGCATTGGGTTACCATGCCAATGGCCACATATTTGGCCATTGGCATGCTGACTGCAACATTTGCACACTTTATTTGGAGCTGTCATGGCTCCATTGTGTTATTTGCAGTAACGTACTCAGTTGTCAACTGAGTACATATCTGCACCTAACACGACTCTTAAACGGGCTGGTTTCAGCTTCATGGATCGCTAATCTAACTCATTTGCATGCCTTTTGGCTGCAAGTGAGGTGATTAGCATATCCATGCTCTGCCCGTGTAAGAGTCATTTTAGCTGGTCTCTTACACGGGATTTCGGGCTGTTCCTGGATCGCGATAGCTGCATGGAGTCTTACACGACTCTTAGACTCCGTGGAAGCCATCGTGAATCCTGCCCTATGTCTTTTTTTATATGATATCAGCTTGATTAGTTTGGAAAATGCTGTAATTAATTTTCAGGCCAATGTAAATATTGTACATAGTTATTTTGCTTTAATTACTAGTCATTATGTATTAAGTTATATGATATAGCTTAATGAAAAAGCAATAAAAAACTTTTTTTGAGCAAAACAAAACAAATATAGCCATATCTATCTTTATCTATATATATATATATATATATATATATATATATATATAGCTATTTAGCGATCTATATAAAGCTATATATATCACTATATATATATATATATATATATATATATATATATATATATATATATATATATATATATATATATGTTTATTTATTTATTTTATATTTGTTTACCTAGAAAGTCTCAATGGGACAAAGCCCATTTTCAGTGAAGGCCCAGGGAGAAATGCTCCAGACGCATGTGTTTGGAATATATAAATATATATATATATATATATATATATATATATATATATATATATATATATATAAAAAGACATCTATATCTATATATATCCCCAGGATTCAATAAATTCCGTTTAGGTATAGTGTTATTCCTACATGGAGTGAATGGTGTCAGCGTCCGCATAGCCTTAACAGCAGCACACCTTTCATATTAATGAAGGCACGCTACTGAGAATGGCTCTGTGGGCACAAACCCTGAATGAGTGCAGGGGGGCTTGTTTCAGTAGTGCTCACAGATCCAACATGCCCTCTGCACATTGAAAGTGCTGTATGGCACTTTCTAAATGCTTTCAGTGTCTGCAGACACAGAAAGCATTAATTGAAATGGGAAGCAATGGAGGATGTGTGTGACCCTGCATTGTCAAAGTGCCATACAGCACTTTCTAAATGCTTTCAGTGTCCACAGACACTGAAAGCAGGAATTGAAATTGGAAGCAATGCAGGGGTTGTGTGACATGTACTGCCACACACCACCTGCATTGTCAATGTGTCATACGGCACTTTCTAAATGCTTTCAGTATCCATGGACACTGAAAGCAGGACTTTAAATGGAAATCAATGCAGGGGGTGTGTGACATGTACTGTCACACACCCCCTGCATTGTGAAAGTGACGTACGGCACTTTCCATATGTCTCAGCCTCTTAGAGGAAAAAATCTGGATAAAGTATAAAATTTGGGGGGGCATACCTCTCAATCTCGTAGGGCAAAAAATCTGGATAAAGCATAAAATGATGTGGGGGCATACTTCTCAACCTCTTAAAGCAAAAAATCTGGACAAAGCGTAAAATGATGGGAGGCATATCTCTCATCCTCTTAGAGTAAAAAATCTGGACAAAGTGTAAAATTATGGGGGGCATACCTCTCATCCTCTTAGAGCACAAAATTTGGACAAAGCTTGACATGATGGGGGGCATACCTCACAACCTCTTAGAGTAAAAAATCTGGACAAAAAGCTTAAAAATATGTTGGAACAACAGGGACAGATTTTAAATATTGCCCTTACAAACTTAGAAAGTTAATTGAGGAACAGGGTTTGTATTAACATAACATGTTTGGAAGGATTATAGGCCTGATACTCAAATGTATGCTGTTATGTAGTGACTTCAATCCTGATATTGCCCATACAGACTTAGAGAGATGATAGACTGACAGGTAGTGCATTACCAAATATGAATTACAATTAGTATTAATCTAAGCTGCGGTGGTGCTGCTGTAGCATTGTTGCCTCACAGGAAGAGGTTCTCCCATTCAATTCTTGGCTGGAGCACCTTCTGTGTGGAGTCTGCATGTCCTTCCCGTAGTCAAGTGGCATTCAAATGACATGCATAGAATGGGCGTGCCTTTGTTGAAGGTTGGGCATCGAGCTGGCACCTCGGCACCATAAAAATCTACTGCTAATCATTAGCAAACTAGAGTTCTGCTGTGGTGAACCCTAACCGAGAAAAGCCAAAAGAAGAAGAACAACATGTAAATAAAGTCAACTCAGCTTAGCGGATTTGCACACTGCTAAACTGTGCTCAACATTTTCAAAATGGTACAATGATGGCAAGGGGTGGGAATATGATCTTATTTAAACTGCACAGGCAGGAATACAGCCAGAACCTGTTATAGTTTGATCTGTGCTGGAATGATGTCAGGCACTGGAAAGGGATCATGCTCTCAGGTGCAGCGCAGGGTCATTCTGGAGTGCATGGTCATGGTTGGACTCCTCATTGAACACCATGATGACAGATTGCTGTAAGGCCAGTAACAGGGCTCACAGTACAAAGTGGAGGCCTGGGATCAACATGATCTTACCATTGCTACTGGGATCCCCTGAACTGGTGAGCAGGTACATCATCATTATGCTGACCTAAAGTGTAGGAAGGGGGTGCTCTTGGCCCTGTGGATTGAAGATGTTCGGGCATGGAGTGCTCCAGTAATTTGTAAGTATCCCATCCATAGCTGTAGCAAATTCTAGCCTGAGTATGTGATAGAGAGATATGCAAAATGTTTGTTCTTTCCTCATACAACTGCAGCAGAGTGGGCTAACAACATGGAGGCCCATGCCGACAGATGGTCAAGGCTGTGCCAACAGACTGGTGAGTACAGATCTATCTTGCAGTATATAGTGCAATAAATAAGAATGAGTATATTGTTTACTGCCAGTAGGCATAGTGTGTTATGTGTCTACAGAATAAATAAAGTTTGCCAGACTAATATTGATCTACAGGATATGCAGTAGTAAAGCACTGTGTCATATTACTAAAATAAAGATTTATACCACAAACTGTTGTGTTTACTCCTGTATGTTATTGTAGAAATAAAATGTGTACAAGTTCTTCACAGCAAATATGTCTTTGACAGCATAAGTTAACTGAGGTTGTTCTGAGAACCAGCTATTATGCAAAACAGTAGTTTGTGGAGTTGAAAAACAAGAAATAAATGAAATATGAAATATGTTATGCACTAAGATCTGAACCCTGAATAGTAATGTCTAATGTATCATAGTGTGTCCCCTGCAGCATTGCTTTGTGTTAACCTTTGCTTTCCAGATTGTATTATTTCAAAGGATTAATACACAGTACACTATCTGTCATGCATGAATCTCAGAATTACAAGGTCAGCTTGTGGTCACTGCTGCCAATAACCTTGGACACTGATAAGAATCCAGGTGAACTAAGCTAGTAGCAGACTCACACAAAATCATTGCAGAGTACCCCTTCTTTGTCAGATATGTAACCCTGACATGCACAAGCCCCCTCTAGTAATGTACCCATAGTTTTCACAGTCTGCCCCATACCATTACAGGTTGACAGTTTAACAGGTATGCATGTGCTACAGAAGCTATGGGCCATAGGTAGAAGTAAAGTGAGGGAAGACCTGTAGAGTATTGAGCAGTGCTGTTGTGAAAAATAGAAGCATATACAGTTGTTAATGGACTTTTTTCTCCCCAACCCCTCTTCTGCATCACTAATTATTATTCATATACTACGGGTACATTTTCTCAAAACCTAATTTTGGGGCTTATGTTCTGTTATTTTTCATATATTTAATTAGTTGCATATTAACTTACCTTGTTCAATTGCCATTGTTGGTGGCCTGTTGCCTTCAATGTAACTGGCATGATGTCACAATGCTTACTGTTGTTCCATGTATGCATGTGCTCTGTTTGCTATGCAACTGTTTCAAATCTGTTGTTTTGGGTTAACTGGAACTCCCACTCATGCTGTTATAACTAATTTTGAAATGTTTTGTATCTTGGAAAACCTCAACACCATAGCATGTTGGGGAAGGCAGATCCCAGCAGATCCACCTGTAATGCAACATCTGGCCATGGCACCAGGCCCCAGTACATCTGGGGCCCAACCTGGAACTTCTTCCTCCACAGGTTCTGCACCACGTTTGGGTGGAACCACCTCAGGGGAAGGGGCCCATACCCACCTTGAGTGTGGGCACAGAACAGAGTCCATCATCTGCCTCAAGTTCCAGGATATGGTGCATAGCGTCATCTGCTCTAAGTTGGATGGACAGCTGAGCCAGATGGTGGGTCGCCTGGCACACCTGGAGAGGAAGGCTTACCCTGCTGTCCATCACTCAGCACAGCCACCTTCAGGGCTGTGAAGGTGCAGTGGTGACTACACATAGGTGAGGACCTCAGTCACACTGTATCCATTTGGGGTCTCATGGGCCTCTGATTCCCAACCACCTCCCCATCCAAGGTGTTTACCCACCTCATGTGTCATATACCACCACTGTCTACTGTCTTGTGTGTCTTTTCTGTCTGTGAATGCAAGCTATCCTAGCCAACCTACCTCCCCAAAGATACCTACAGCCCTTCCCCAACATCCCAGTCTCACCTTAATAAAAAAAAGGGGGCATCTGTCCCGCAAAAAAATCATTGCCCCATACATAGCTCTACATTTCTCTCCTATGTCCAGTGACATAAATCAATCTACACTCAAATTACTCTACAAATGTAGGTTGCCAACACTCCTCCCTGTGAGGTGTGAGGCTGTAAATTCCAAATTGTCCATGTCAGTCACAGCTGTTGCTGCAGAAGAAATGTAGAGCTATGCTCCTTTCCTATACCCGTCCTGCACATCCCTGGCTGATTTTCATAATGTTTTACCCCCTGTTTGCCCCCATTTCACCACTTTCCTATCACCCTTTTTCTATTTTCCTTATTTAAAATTAGCATGGGTTTAAAGGGGAATAAGCATCGCTAAGTGAAGCTAAGGGGGCTTAACCATCTCTTAGCATTGGTTGGCTTTGCACAAAACTATGCTAACCCACTTACAGCTGCTTAAAACTGCTTTAATCACTCTGCCTCAATCAGCACCTGTTCTGCCCAGCAACAAAATAATCAGCTCTGCCAAATCTCAAGCCTAGGACCCTGTGCACTGCAATCACAGCAACATGCCACTACACCATCAGAGCAGTGGGAATTTGCAATGCTTTTACAATACATATTATGCATTACAGTCATTTAACATGAGGGGAAAATAACATCCCTGGTAAGCCTTAAACCCAGGACCCTGAACACACCAGTCACAGCAGTTATCACCATTCCACATGAACTGTGAGAATTAGTAATGCTTCAGTAAATATATCATGCAGGATGGCCATCCAACATTAGGAAAAAACCTGTGGAATTAGTAATGTTATATATATATATATATATATATATATATATATATATATATAGGGTCATAGGTGTGTACTAGGCTAATGTCCATGGGGCCTTTAGAAGCCTAGCCATAGGATTACCCTGGCATAGTGCCACCCGACCTTAGTTCCCAGTGCCTCTCTCGAGCAGAGCCACTGGAGTTATCCCTGGGGATAATTTTCTGTTACCCATCCACTTATCAAGATTTCTCTTGAAGAGGGATAGCAAGGTGCTCTGCTTGAAATGTATGGAAAGTCTCTTCCATAGCATGGGCAGTCTCTGTGTTATGAACCTGTCCCTCCAGCATGTCCTCTTAATTGTGGTAATGAGGTTGAGGTCTCTGGAGCATGTGAAGAGGAGGGATTGGGATTTCTTTAGATGTAGCATTTCTAACAGAGCTGGGTCAGACATGGCTTTGTAAGTCAAGCAGAGTTCGCTCTAAGTAGGCTTATAACCCAGATAATAGTTGGAGTTTTCTGAGTCTGTCCCTATAGGACAAATGCCTATGATCCTCTTTGTGAGGTACTTTTGTGGCCTCTCCAGTTGTTGCAGGTGTCTAGGGAGGTACATGCCAAATGGGGCATAGTACTCAATGATTGGCCTAATGAGGGAAGAGTAGAGGGAGACAATGACCTCTTTCTTCCTGGCTGCAAAACCCTTAGTAATGAGATGTACTACATAGAAGGACATTCTGACCACAGTGACAATGTGGTGATCAAAAGAGAGGTTGCTGTCAACCTGTGTTCTCAAATCTCTTATAATGCCTTCTGTGTTCAGTGGACTACCATCAATGTGGTAATTCATGGGAACTGGTTTTTCCCAAAGGGGATGATGAAACATTTTTTGGCATTGAGCTTAAGGCCATGGTTCTGATACCAATTGTTGGTCACAGTGAGGCCATTCTGTAGGATGTCAACATCACTTGGGGAGTTAACAATAGCTCCCAACTTGCAATCATCTCAAAACTTTGTCTGCCGGAGTCCCTTCATGTTGGCCTGGACTTCAGAGAAGTAGATACCAAACATTGAACCCTGTGGGACTCCACTCGTGACTAATCGGCAGTCTGACTTGGAGTCAGCTACTTTCACACTGTGGGTTTTATCTGTGAGCCAGTTTGCAACCCATCTAGTGATATAAGGGGTTGATGCCAAGCTTAGTGAGTTTTTCTATGATTCCTGGGTGGGGAATGGTATCAAAAGCCTTGGCCAGATCAAGGTAGGCTGTATGAACCATCTTGTCTTCATCCACAGCTCTAGAGCCTGACTCAAAGAAGTTGACCACGTTGAGTGGAATGATTTACCGTTCACAAAACCAAACTGTGTGGGATCCAGAATTTGGAGATTCCCTATATCCTTGTTTATTAGGTCCATGATGATGCATTCCATAGCTTTGCATATCAGACTTGTCAAGCTAATGGGGCAATAGTTCCCAGGGTCTGTAGTTGCTCCTCCTTTGTGGAGAGGGATGACTGTAGCAGTGCACCATTCGGTAGGGACAAAGCCTGAGGTGAGGCTGTGATTGAACAGGACACACAGGTGAGGTGCAGGTTCAATCTGTTCTTCATGTAGAACACAACCAGGGATATTGTCAGGTCCCATAGAAGCTGTATACATGGACTTGGACAGCACTGTTTTAACCTGTGCCGCAGTAATACTGGGTGCATGGCAATGTATATATATATATATATATATATATATATATATATATATATATATATATATATATATATATATATATATATATATATATATAGATCCCCTACACTCACTGACACACCACAAACCCGGCAGCCAAAACGCCAACACTAAAACACCGACACCACACAAAACTGACAGTCCACATTACTGAACACCATAACACTGACTCAACACACACACAACACAAGCGCACCAAAAACCTTACAAACCTACACTAAACCGTACATACACAGCTATCTATGCACTAACCTTAACCCAAACCCTAATCCTAAGGTCCGTCACTATCATACACTTACCTTACCTGCACCCTAACCCTAAGGTCAGTCACTATCGCACACTTACCTTACCCACACCCTAACTTACTTACACAGTCGCGCTTGTTTCACATGTCGGTGTTTTCAGCATCGGGATTTCGTACTGTCGGTTATTTCTGTTGTCGGTCTTCCAGTCTCAGTGTTGTGAATGTCATTCTTGTGTACTGTCGGTCTACTGAAGTAGACCTACATATATATATATATATATATATATATAGATATATATATTTATACACACACACACACACATATATATCTATATCTATATATATATATATATATATATATATATATATATATATATATATATATATATATATATATATATATATATATATATATATATATATATATATATATACTCAACATCTTAGTGCAAGGCATCTGCACAAGGCCTGACAAAGTGGGGGATAAAGAACAAACAATAGGGACATATTTGAAATATGGATGTTATAAGCTTAGAAGGTTGCTAGAGTATCACAGTTTGTTTGAACATATATTTTCTGATAGATTTCAGTTCTGAAACAGAAATTATTGTCATCATTTAGTGATGTCAGTGCTCACATCATCCCAGTGATTTGTCAGAAATCCACAACAGTTATGGGGAACAGACCAAAAATATGAGCCACACATCTGGACAGTCTATAGAAATCCGGACAGTGAAGAGGTATGACTGCAGTCATGTAACATAAGGGAAAAACACTGAGAGCTGCCAACCATTTCACCAAACACCTTCAGAGCTACAATCAGACCAACACAACACTACCCCAAATCAGCTCTGGGGAATTACTCATTCATTTGCAAATATATCATGCACTACAGGGATGTAATTTTAGGGAAAAACAGACATTGGTGAGAAATTGTTCAACAACACTCGTTTAGAAGTACTATGCCACAACACAAAAAGCACCACGATAAAGGCAATAAAAGATTTTTATGGCAGATTTTGCCCTCTAGTGCCTTGGCTTTACACAGTCTTCAAGGAGTAAAATACAAATGCAAAAACCTTCTTTTATATACAACAGCAGTCACTTCATGAATTAAACAATTAACTAATCATTTATACATTATTACAATATTGTCTGCACCAACCATTTTCACCACAGTCACAGCAACATACCAGTAAGCCACTGACCTCTAGAGTATGACATCTGTTTGAACAAACATATCCTGATTGCCAGTCACACACTACTCCTACATATGCTGCCCCAAGGCACAGTGTACTTGGAATCCTCAGCTGTTACGGGCCATTTTTCAGTCTGCCCCTGCAAACATATACAGCTGATAGACCACCAGCAACTGTAGCAGCATGCACAGTCAGATAGAAAAGGATCTATGACACTCACATCTGCCCCTCTCTTTACTAAGCCCAACAAACATTTACACACCACACTGCTACACAATCTTGACAGTCTATTAACAATGGCCAGACATACATAACTATCAACTGTATGGATTTCCACAGAATGTCCAGGATGTGGGACCATATTTATGGACACTGCCTCATAACATTTCTGGGATTCTGCTAAATAACTGGAAGGATAGCAGGAGTGAAGTCCTTAAATAATGATATACCATACCTTTTATTGCAATTCGTCTAGACAAAGCCTGACATAATTGGGGGACAGAGGGCCAAAAATAGGGATATATCTTAAATAATGCTGTTATAAACTGACTATGTTGCTGGTGGTACAAGGTTTGTTGTAACATAACTTTTCTGAAGGATATGAAGTCTGAAACACAAATGGGTGTCTTCATTTAGTGACTTCAGTCCTCACATTATCCTACTGATTTGTCAAAAACAGAAATTGTCTGAGGAACAGACCAAATATAAAATGCAAACCTCTGTACATTCTGCAGAAATCTGGACAGTTGAGAGGTATGTCATATGCATATCACTGTCAGACTTCAAATCAGGCAGAAAATGCATGCCCAGACAAACTCTGTTAATTTAGGAATCTTCTAACTGTATAACAGCAATACTTACAATTTACCCTAATTCTGGAACTTTCTCCACCATTTTGTTGGACTTTCTCAACATTTCTTTTTCTAAGAGGTATTTCCGTCTACCTTCTGTGAGTCTGTAGCTCTCACACCTCCATAATGTTCTCCTCACAGGCAAGAAAAAGGGGCAAGGCCCACATGAAGGACTTAATTATAGCACTGTGTTGCTATGCCATTGGCTAATGGAAAGACATCACAGCTGTTCTGGATGCAATTAGCATGTGGGGAGACACCAAATGGTGCACAGGCCATCACCTGCTCATGAGCATTACTGGCAAGAGACAAGCTGCTGCCTAGGCAAAATAGGTCTGAACCTTTCTACACAAAGACAGACTGTAAGCATTTGCATTATTCTGAGAAAACTCTTCAGCACTATAACAGGTATGTCAATCAATTAAGCATGTAATGGAATGCAGAAAGGGGAATGCAATAATGTCAAATAGGAAGTTAAACAATAGGTCTCAACAAGACTTGCTGGACTGACATGTTTCTGTCCGGCACCTACGGTCATTCCTGCTGGCTCTCTCTGCAGTGACATAGATCACAGTTCTGGCTCCTGAGTCACCCCAGCAATGGTCAGCTCATATATGACTACTATTGGAGTGTCTGTTGTCCAATACTGACTGCGACACTGCCAGGCTACCTACCTGGGATGTTGTAAATATTCATATGTCACCTGTGAATGCTACTATAATACATATGCTTGTCTTACAAATGTAAGAGACCTATATAGGGTATGTGCATAGTAAATAACTGGCACAGAAGTGTGTGTTGAACTGTATGTTATATGCTGAGCTCATACCTTTCAACTGTCCAGAGTTTTGCAGACTGACCATGTTTGCCTCATGTTTATAGTCAATGCCTCATACAGTTGTGTTTTGTCTCGAAAATCACTGGCAAATCAAGAAAGACTGAAGTCATAACATAATAGCATACATTTGAATGTCAGATGTCATATCCTTCAGAGTATTCCTGTGAATGCAAAAACCTACATTGCTAGCAACTAAGTGTGTTACAGTTAGATTTACAAAGTGTCACTATTTTCTGGCCTTTCCCACATATTGATGTGTGCTTTTGCCCGGATGTCTTGCTCTAACAGGTTGAGAGGTATGACTGAGCTGCAAGAGTGTAAACACAGTGTGCCATACTGACAAAGAACAGAAATGTATATCAGGTATTACCTGTGCACATGTATGTATTAATAGTAGAAGCTGGAAGCCACAAACATAAACAGACATGAGTTGCAAAACATCAAGTAAATAATCTGCACTTGTTTTACAAAGGTGTTATCTTTGTTCTAGTGGATCAAACAGACATAAATGTCTACAGATACAAGTTGTTGTATTGCCTTCAAACATAAATAATTACTAGGTTGATTATAAGTACAAAGTTGAAATTGAAAAGTGTTTAACTGTGATATGACTTCCAGTGCTACAAACGCATCAGACAGATATGTACACCTGATACAGAGAAGTATGTTATTTGTTGTTAGCCTGTGCTGTTGGCCTTTAAAATGGAGGCAGGTGAGAAACACTGATGTAATATGAGATGATGCAGTACTAATGTGGATTATTACTTTCAGACCTTTCACACACAAACAGCTTTGCACGTTGTACAGGAATTAGGCAAATGTGACTTTGTTTACATACTGTATATATGGCAATATGGTATATCTGTCTGATGTTTGTGTGGTCTGCATTGCTCTGAGTATCAGTCATCTCTGCATGTAATTTAGATTTGAAGCTCAGTATTTAAGTTTTGATGACTTGTATTTTGTATGTTATTGTAGTATTAAATTTGTTTTGTTATACATATTCTGTTCTGTTGTACTTTTAACAGTTCTTGGCGAGGGTCTGTTAACAAAGGTTACCAAAGAATTCCTTTGAAACATGTGAATAGCAGCAGTTAAGTAGTGTGCGTAGCTGAGGCACAGCATTGCTCTCAATTACAAACATCTGTAGTTAGCTGAACTGTTTCTGTGTTGTGCAGTGCTCTGAGTATCAGTCATTATTCCAGTATTGCCTTTGTTTTGTTAAAAAGTTTTCTGTTCTGATGGAGTTATAAGGACTCTCCCTTGTGTTCAAATATTTTTTGGCATGTGACTTGGCCGCCCCTACTACAAATGTCATTTTGAACACACCTCCCAGTTGTATCTCATCAGCTTATCCTACTTAGTAGACAGATATCATTAGGGAGGCTTTTAAACTTTATCATACACATACACACCTCCAGACTGGTCAAACTGTATGATGCACAGGAGACATCCCAAGTGCAGTTAACTGTTGACAAAACACCTAATCAAATCATAGCTAGCTACATGACTCAGGACACCCATTAAAGCTATCTGGACTTACTTGAATCTGTCAAGATTCAACTCTCTACCCTGGTCCTGGGTGACTTTAACTACCCAACCTTAGTTTACATGACCCATTCTACCTGAACATGAATGCACACAGATTCCTCAGCTTTGTCAATGGTAATGCATTGGATCAGCTGGTCAACACCCCTACGACAGGTGGAAATATCCTGTACCTGCTCTGAACCAACATGAGTAGCCACTATTGCATTCCTACAGTGTCATCTCCTTGGTAAGATCTGACCATAAAGCCATCACTTTTGAGGTCATCATCTCCCCTGCCCCCCCCCTTGTCAGGGTCAAACAAAAAATACTTGTCCAAAACTGACTATAAATCTCCTCAGAGCAGGTATAAGTAGCTTCACAGCCACCATCCCATCAGATGGAACTAGCAGTAATGTCCAAGCATACACCAAAGTACTATATGAGCACCTACATACCTGTATGGCTTCAGCAATACCTGACAGGACAAAATCATCTCCCTCGAGGTAGAGTAAACCTCTGTGGTGGACAGCAGCAATACACAAACTCCAAAATAGGTGGAAATATTTGCTGTACAGGGCCAAAAAGGAGCAGGTGCCAAATTGGGGGTCTCACCTTTGTCTGAACAAGCAAATAAGGTCACAAGTGAATTACCCTAAGGCTAACTTTGAGTGCTATTGGACACATTCAGCAAGGCCAATCACAAGGCCTTCTTCACATATGTCTGCACTCTCAGAGGTAACACCCACATCTGCTCTGTAGTGGTGGTCAGTAACACCACACATACATACATACGGCATAGATATAGCCAACCTGCTGCAGACAGGTTAAGTGAAAACCTCACCTCCCTTTACCCATCAGTAAACAAGGACATGCACAGCACCTGCCCCCTTCCCTTTCCCCTCATCATCAGGGGGCAGTTTAGTAATGCCCTCTCAAAGCCAGCAAACTAAAGTATCCATGGGGCCTGATACCATCCCTGGCTGCATCCTACATGAACTCAGGCATGAGCTCTCAGCTCCATTACACACTCTAGTCAACCAAAGCCTAAGCACCAGTGTCATCCCATCCGCATGAAAGACAGCTACTGTCATCCCTCTACACAAACGTGAAGCAATCCACTGACCCAGCCAATCATATGCACATCAGCCTAACTAGCCTGATCTGCAAGGGTATGGAAGGCATTAACAAGGATCTTATAAACAGGGAAATTGGCAACCTCAACATGCTTGAGCCCACACAGTTTGGTATTGTCAAAGGGAGACCAGGCCTGTTAAACCTGGTTGACTTCTTTGAAGTTTATCGAACACATGAACAAGGGGAAGACAGTGCCACTGCCTACCTTCACCTAGCCAAAGCCTCTGACAATAATCCCCAATCAACCATGATACATAAACCTACACAGCTAGGCATTAACCTGTATGTTACCAGATGGGTAGCTAACTGACTCAATGATAGTAGCCACTTGGTCAAAGTAGTGGAAGCCCCCTCTATTAGTAGAACCTTAAAAAGCGGTGTACCCCAAGGATTGGTCTGGGGGCCTCTAATGTTTGAGATATACATTTCTGAGGTACAAGACAAAACCAGTGGTCTGTGGTTTACCAGGTTTACAGATAACTACAAGCTAGTCACTGTCTTACATTCCCATACTGATGTGAGCATCCTCCAAGAGGCTCTTACCCAAATTAATGACTGGTGCCAGAAGCATTGCCTCAAACTGAATGCCAGGAAATGCATCATTATCCCTGTTGTGGTTGATGTCATCCACACTAATTATGACAGTAATAACAATGTACTGAGCATGCAGTCAGGTGTGAGGAAACTTGTGTACCAAGGTTGATAGCAACCTGACAGCTTCCCACCACATTTGCACCATTGCACGGAAGGCTATCTACATGGCCCACCTAACAAATAAGGCTATGTCTTCCAGGAACCAGGAGGCCATAACATCCCTGTACTCCACCCTTATCAGACCCATTACTGAGTAGAATGGCTCCTTTGGCATGTACCTTACCAAGCACATGCAGCAGTTGCAGAGACCACAGAGGTTTCTTACCAGGAAAATTCCAGGGTCTGTGACAATTATACTATACAGATTGGATGAAAGACCTATCCCTCTACTTAGTCTCATACGGACTGATCATAGACGACCTGTGTCTGGCATTTAAGGCCATTTCCAAACCAGCCTTGATGGAGTTGCTGCATATCCGTAAGACACACCCCACTCACTCAACCCGCATGCAAGTCCCTCACCTGGTCTGTGACATGAATAGTACTTACTGTACTTATTTCCTTGTTTCACTTGAAAGAAAGTTACTGTTTGTCGTTTTTGCATTTAGTTACTTGTAACACATTGCACTCAAGTTACCTGGCACTTGCTCACTAAAGCAATTATATAAGTCAGCACTAAAAATTAAAAGCACTACACCCTCACTCCCCACTGGCCCTTGTTTTCAATTAAGGATTTCCCAATATTATTCTAGCATGTCCAAAGGTCAGTTGTCAATCTCCTCTCCGGTCCAGCTGGTGAATCTGGGAATCTTGAGGCAATGTTATAACTGCCTCATGTACACAGACAACCCTCTCCTCCTCCCACATAACACAAATACTTGCGAGAGATGCAGCTATTTAGCCAAACTGGAGGCTGAGCTCTCTCAACTCAGGACTGGCAAGACCAGACAGGAGGAGAAGGCAACTACACACACCACAAAACCAGCCTCACATAATGCTACCACTCCACTGAATCAAACACATAAACACACAAAGACATACTCGGAGGCTCTGAGTAAAAATTTACCTAAACGGCAGAGGCCTCCACAGCAGACACCCAAACAACTGCTACCTCAAGACACCCCACAAGCAACACATAAACCACAAAAGCAGTGTGCAAAGCAGTCACAGCCCTTAAGGCCAAATACAACACCAAACATACTTGTCATAGGTGACTCCATAGTCAGACACACTGACGTCCCACTCACCAGGCTGAACAAGGAGAGGGTCACAGTAAGCTGCCTATCGGGCGCTAGAATCCGCCACATAACACAAGCACTCGGGTCACTCCATGGCAAGTACAAATATGACACAGTCATTGTCCATGCTGGTGTGAACGACCTGAGACGTACCTCCCTGGACTACATGAAAAGAGACATAGAGGAGCTCTCTGATTATGTAGCCCAGGCAGGTATGACCCTAACCCTGAGCAGTATCCTTCCTTCACCAAGAATGATGCCACAATATAGAGACAAGATGATCAGCTTTAACAATTGGCTTAATGTCTGGTGTCATTCAAAGGGATCCAGTGTCTGTCTGCCTGGGATGTCATGCTTGACAAGCCACGCTGCTTCGCACGGGACAGCTTGCACCTGTCACCCCTGGGATTCGGATATTGGCTAAGGCTCTTGCCACCCCATAGTGCCTTTTTAGGCAAGGCTCAAATTCTAAACCTACCACCCTAGAAAACAAAAATGGGAAGAAACTGAGGGTAATGCTGCTCAATGCAAGAAGTCTAAATCTCAAAATGCACACACTCGAGGCCCTTCTCAGTATGGAGAACATCGATGTCTGTGCTGTAACTGAAACCTGGTTCAAGGCTCCTGAGAGCACCCCTGCACTATTAGGTTTTACCTCATATCATGCTCCGCCCCAAAACCCGGACCACACCACAAAAGGAGGGTGTATCCATATTCATAAAGGATACTCACACCTCCAGGTTGGTGGCAACGCATGAAGCTTCGGAAACCATCCAGGTGCAACTAACCATAGGCAAAACTGCTCTACAAATTGTAGCATGCTACAGGCCACCCTCTCAAACTCAGGAACCCCACACAGCCTTCCTGAAGACACTGGAGGGTATAAATGTATCTCCAAACACCATCATATTGGGTGACTTCAACTACCCGAATATAGACTGGGAACATTACTCAAGCCCTAACTTTCTAGCCCAACGGTTCCTGGAGTTCATAAATTCAAATGCCATGGAACAGCTAGTCACTGTTCCCACGAGAGGAGAAAATATACTAGATCTCATTGTCACAAACATGGGGACAAAATGCTCCACACCGGAAGTATATCCCTCATTGGTGAGATCTGATCATAAACTAATCTCACTGGAAATCCACATCCCGCCCCCACCCCAAGCAAAAAGAAGAATTTCTCTAAAGCAAACTTCACACTACTCAAGACTGGTGTGGTATCCTTCAAGGCCCCTGAGCCAGAGGAAACCACAACCCAAGCTGCGGAAGCCCTTACAAATGCCTTCTATGAACACCTCCAGGACTGCATGGATCAGGCAATCCCAAATAAAACCAAGACTCTTTCCACAAAGGGCAAACGTCCAGTCTGGTGGACCCCAGCCATTAACAAACTTTACAATAAGAGGAGAAAGCTATTACATGATAGAACAAAATCCATAAAAGGGAAGTCACCCTGATCATTATTAGTAAAAAATACGAGCACTCATAAAATCAACTAAGGCCAATTTTGAGAGAAAAATTGCCATGGATTCAAAGGACAATCATAAGGCCTTTTTCAGCTATGTTAGGAACCTGGGTGGAAACTCCCAGATATGCTCAGAATTAGTCCAAAATGATACAAAAATCACTGAGCCCACAGACATTGCCAACATACTGGCAGACAGGTTCAGTGCAAACTTCACCCCCTCTCCCCCGCTAAAGGAGAGATAACTATCCCAGCCGAGTGTAGCCTCCCGGACATCTCAAATGCGCAGGTGAAAGCTGCATACTCTAAAGCTAAAAACACAGCAGCAATGGGACCGGATGGTGTCCCCGGCTGTGCTACACGAGCTAAATGAGGAATTAAACCCGCACATAAGGCAGCTGTTTAATCTCAGCCTTACCACAGGATACGTGCCCAAGGAGTGGCGACGGCAACTGTGGTCCCACTCCACAAAGGCAGTGCCTCACGGACCCTGGTAATTACCCCATAAGCTTAACAAGTCTAGTCTGCAAAGCTATGGAGAGGATCATAATGGAGCTCATAAACAAAGATATAGGGACTTGCAGACATTGGACCCGACCCAGTTTGGCTTTGTCAAGGGAAGATCATGCCTTTTGAACTTGGTTGACTTCTTGAAACAGTCACCAAGGCCATTGATGAGGAAAGGCAGTCCATACAGCCTACCTTGACCTTGCAAGCTTTACACAATACCCCACTCGGGTATTGTAGAAAAACTTACCAGCTTAAATGTAAACCCATATGTCACAAGATGGGTTGCAAACTGGCTTAAGGACAGAACCCACAGGGTTAGAGTTGCTGGCGCTGTGTCAGACTCCAAGCCGGTCACAAGTGGTGTCCCACAGGGCTCGGTCCTTGGCCCTATTGTTTGGCATCTACTTCTCAGAAGTACAGGCCAACATGAGGACTTTGGCTGACAAAGTTTGCAGACGACTGCAAACTGGGCGCCATAGTGGAAAGTGCATCGGACACGGATATCCTTCAGAAGGGACTCACGGAAACAGATAGCTGGTGCCAGAGCCATGGCCTGAAGTTAAACGCCAAAAAATGTATAGTCATACCCTTCGGGAAAAACAAGGTAACCCCAAGCTACCATATAGGTGGCAATCCACTAAGCACAGAAGAGGTTATTAGGGACCTGGGGACCCAGGTTGACAGCGGCCTTTCTTTTGACACTCACATTGCTAAAGTGGTTAGAAAGACCTTCTACATTGCCCACCTGATCATGAAGGGATTCACATCCAGATCTAGTGAGGTCATTGTTCCCCTGTACTCTTCACTTATCAGACCAATGATCGAGTACAATGCCCCATTTGGGATGTATCTCACCCGACATCTGCAGCAATTGGAGAGACCCCAAAAGTTCCTCACCAAAAGGATAAAGGGACTCCAAAATCTGTCATATGCTGCCAGATTGAAGAAACTCCAGCTCTATTCAGTCGCATACCGTCTGCTCAGAGGTGACATGTGCCTGTCATACAAGGCCATGTCCAACCCGAATTAATGGACATGCTCCACCTCAAAAAATCCAAATCCACCAAAACCACTAGAGCAAGCGACTTAAACCTTAGCACGGATATAAATAGGACGTGCTGGAGGGATAGATTTATCACTCAGAGACTCCTATGCTGTGGAATAAAATCCCGGTCCATGTGAGGCAGAGCACCTCGCAGACTCTGTTCAAGAGAAATCTAGACCTGTGGATGGGAGATCGTAGGTTTACCCCAGGAATCATCTCTGTGTCACTGCTGGACAGAGGCACAACAAACTAATGGGCACAGTATTTTTTTCATATAAGGGGTGGCGTAAGCCACAATAATTTGGGCTAGGCTTATAAATGCCTTAGGGCAGATAGCCTAGTACAAACCTATGAACCTATGAACCTATGTCCCAAACAATACACTGTCTGGAAAATACACTCCCTCCCCAGGTCTAGCATATAGCCCTCTTTAAGAAGAAGATGGATGACTGCATGGGAAACAGAAAAGACACCCCTGGGATTTTGCCTGTGTCCCAGCTGGACAGGAGAAACAGGTGCTGACTTTGAAGGGACATGGGCAAAAATCTGGGCTAGGCTTATGAGGGCATCAAGGCCAATTACTTAGTATCATCCTATGAACTTATGCACCTAGTACTTTACATGTTTCCTGTATGTATTCCTGACTGTCCTGCAATGTTGTCTTAAATGAGTCCCTGTGAGTCTGAACTGTGTAGTTACTGCATTGATAGTGTATTCTCTTGTTCCTTTATTAGCTATTATTACATATTGTTAAACCTTATCATTGTGTCTGGTCTGTGTAGCAGTAAGTAATATCTTAGAGTACTTGCATATGCACTTGGTGACACTGTATAGCTCATTCTAATAGCCTTGTCTTGGTCACATTTACCATTTTGCTAATAGGTTCAATGCACAGCAGGATGTGTCATCCTTTGTTGAGGGCCTTACAGTAGTTATTAATGAGATGGACTGTGGCAGTCAGAACTAACTTAAAGTCTGGGCTAAAGGGTAGCAAATCTGTGCCAGACTTTAGCAGGAGTTTGTGTTGTGTGTGTGTGTGTGTGTGTGTGTGTGTGTGTGTGTGTGTGTGTGTGTGTGTGTGTGTGTGTGTGTGTGTGTGTGTGTGTGTGTGTGTGTGTGTGTGTGTGTGTGTGTGTGTGTGTGTGTGTGTGTGTGTGTCAACAAAGTGAAGCATGACCTGCACTCATGCAGCAGTCCCAGAAATGTGGAGTGTGTGATTGCATGGCATGCAAGAGTGAGGTAACTCTTGAGGGTATGTATGACACCAGGTAGAGAGTTGGCCTCAAAGCCTACAGGTGTACGGTAGATGTCTGATGGACTGCTATGGCATGGTCGGGGACTTCTGTGATGTCTCCAGCTGCTGCATGTGCCATCTGATGTAAATGATAAATGGAGGATTATCTACATTAATGGTCCTCATTGGGGGGAACATGAAACATCAGGCTCAGGAGTGCAATGCATGCTATAATGCCAGTATGCTGACACTACCCACGCACATATGGTGTTGATAGATGTCAGGGGTGTGACGTGGGTGTTAGTGGTGGATAGTGCTACCAAATGTGGATGTGCAGGATCTGTACATAATGGTGCCCAATGTATGAGGTCCTGTGATGTGTTTCCCTGTTCATGTCTTTCAGGTGCAATGCCATGACAGTGATTACCACCCTTTTGGAAGCTGAGACTGCAGCAAAGACTAGATGCCTTAAGACTGCACCACACAGTGCTGTTCAGCAGGAGCAGACAGCAGCAGCAGGAATGGACTGCCCTGTGAAATGACCTACTAGAAACCATCAACAATCTGGTTCATTATGGGCATACCTATGAGCAGGTCAGACACAGGGCAACTGGCCTTATTCACCATGCCCAGCAGAGGGCTGCAGCTGTGGCCAGGGACTGTACAGCGATAGGTGGGGGTCTTGCTATGCAGGCCCCACTGACTCCTACAGAGGAGTTCCTTGCCAACATTGGGGCAGCCACTGCACCCCAGGAAAAAATCCACACCTCTGTCGTGGAGGTGTGTGGCACCCAGAAAACAGGCAAGGAGCATCCAGGTAAGGCTGCAGTGGATATCACTTCTATACTGTATCATTCATGCTGGCATTCTTGGTGTATCTAGAAGCATATGTCAGGTCAAACTGCATTTGTGGGTGGGGTTTTGTAATGCACAGAAGTGCACATCTGTAGTGAATGACAACAAATTGTGCATTATCAGAACTTGTACTGTGCATGTTCAGAAATTTATCATTTTCCTGTACTAATGCCACATGTGAGTGTGTTGACAATACCTCTCCCCCACAACTACATAGATCCCTCTGGTCTGGCTGGGGAACAGCAGCTTGAAGCCAGTGAGTATGAAAATGTCTTGTTGTGGCTCACCAATACCCTAGGCATTTTAAGGGCATGCATTTTTCCATGCACACAACTGTTACTCATAGCCATATTGCAATATGCACATGTTCACTTGTGGTGTTGATAACTGCAGTGCATCACTGTGGTCATCACAGGGGCCTATTCACAGGAGCTGTAACATATAGGCAAGCATGTTTCTGTAGGTGTTGCACTGTGCTGTACAAAGGTACATCCATATTGTGTACATGGGTACAGTGTGTGTTAGGTGAAGGTCCATCACATACTACCACTCCTCAATTATCTCAGAGGGGTATATTAGTAGCAACATTAAGTGGACATAGCTGCACTGCATGTTGGTCAGAGCCTGTCCAGAGTGTGTATGTTGTGGTCTGATTGTGTGTCATGCATGACATTATTCAGAGACTGTGTGGTCCGTATAATGCCTTTGTGCCACCTCACCTGTATGTGTCTGTGTGCACATGCATGTGTGTGTCTGCGTTTGTGTGTAAGAGTGTGTTTGTGAGCATGTAAGCATGTGTGTGTGTGTGTGTGTGTGTGTGTGTGTGTGTGTGTGTGTGTGTGTGTGTGTGTGTATCAGCAAACATTATACTGCAGGGTATTAATTTACATATGTTGTCTTCCCCTCTCAGGTGAACATGGGGCTTGGTGTCTGTCCCCCTCATAACCTGATGTTAGTGCCTTAGTGGACTCTGATTATGATGGTGGTCATAGTGAGGCACAGGTGGGGTTGTTGGGGGCTGAATCTGTGCCATTGGTTGGTATCCCACTTTCACCCACAATGTCCCCACACGTAGTCAGTATGCCCACACATACCCAGTCCCCAGCAGCCACAGATAATGGACAGTTGGAGTGTGGTGGCATGGAACAGGCTAGTGTGGTGACTATGGCAAGTGTGATTATAGACAGTACCCATAGCGAGAGAGCAGGTAAGGTCCCATATAGGCAGATGGACTGGGATGCTAGAAGGAGGACTGCTGCCCTTCAAGCTCCTGTCACAAGTGTCACAGTAGGTGTCACCAGGCACATGTTTCTTTCCATTATGGAGGCACAGGCACATTCTGAATGCAACACCAGACAGATGCTCAGGGTCAGGAATGCAGCGCTTCCTACTATACATGATGACCTCCATGGCATTGGTGATGCTGTACATCATTTTGCTGATGTCATGGATAGATGGTGAGGTGAGACATTATCATTACTCAATTGTGCAATGTCAGTGCTGGAGCATGTAATGGGAGTAGGGTGTTAGCCATGTGGATGTAGGTCAGCAACAAGATCAGCTGAGAGCCCACATGGCCATGCACATTTACACTCCCATAGTGGCAGTACCACCGACAGTACCAAAGGGATAGTGCTGTTCACACCACACTGGAGCAGGCCATGGGCATGGTCCATGGCTGTCCAACATACCCTTGTGTAGGGCAACCACATGGTTTGATTGTGTGCATACAAACACGCATCTCTATTAAAGGCAGGTGACCACTAGTCACACCCAGCTCCTCTACACAGCCTAGTTGAACACCATCCCCCCTGACATGCACACACACACACACACACACACACACACACACACACACACACATGATGTCAACCATATGATCCAATCTATACCTCTGGAAAACCCACACCACACCTTGTGCATGTGATGATACCTGTGCCACATCCCTGTTATCTACACCATCAATGCAGGAACATGCTAATATGGGTCTGATGCACATGGTGAATATAGTACAGTGTAGTAATGTAATGCTGTGTAAGGTGATGTCTGCTGGTAATAGTTATGGGTACAAATCGAAGTGTATGCATCTTTTTAACTATGATGCATTACTGCAGTTATTACTGCTGACTGATTGTAGTCTCACATACTGTATTCTGTTTCTGTTCCAGGTGTCTGTGTATCTACAGGATGTGGGACTGTTGACATTAGCAACTATGAGTATTGAGGAATGGAAGCACAATGACCTTTTCATAGCCAAGGTAGACCTGTATATGTACATGTTTACTAGATTTGTATGCATGCAACAGTGTGTGAGAGACAATTGGGGTGGAAAGTGTGACCTTGCATGCATGCCCCTTAACACAGCCAGCTAGCTTTCATACATATCACCTGGGTGTTCTGTAGTACCACAGGCTCATACATACAGAGGAGGTTACTTGAGTACTGGCAATAGGTCCCTCACAAGCTTAGCCATTACTTTAACTGCAACAGATTCACCTATCAGCACCTGTTGCCACTGCCATTTCTTTCCCATCCACTCAACCTTGATGCAGTTGATGAGGGTATGTATGGTACTGTGTATGACAGGTTTGTGGTATGTATTCCTGACACAGGTCAGCCTGTGTTAGTCTAACCTGTCAATCAGCATGTCTACCTGCTATCTTATATGCATGTCTGGACTCTCGTGCTTGTAGTGCACACAGAGTCATAGTCCTGCACATGGGGCAGCTGTTGAATGGCTGAGCACAGTCCCTGCCTGCCCAGTCTTACAAACAATAGTGCTAGATACACAACACAACTACCACAGAGGTAATGAAGTGTTGCAGTGTCTGCCACTACTATTCAAGTGGGTGACAACTGCAGGTGCTTTTAGGATTGCCAATGGTGGGTTCAAAGGCCCTTAAAATGGTAGAGCCATCTGACACACACACATACACACACACACACACACACACACACACACACACACACACACACACACACACACACACACACACACTGCTGCATGGAGACATGCATTGAAACACACATGCACATAAAGTTGACACTTTTCAGACTAGATGACCTACCTCTCTATTTATATACAATACACAGTGATATGACCATTGCATGCACCACAGTGCCTTTCTGTTAGAAACTGTGTAACTGAGCTTGTAAGGTGGATGAAATCTGTAGGGGATGAAACTACGCTGGCAATGGGGGAGTTCACAGGGTGGAAGAGACACACAAAATGGTATAGCCATCGCATACACACAGTAAAGACAGCCACAGGGGATGTGCATACAGAAACATGAACACATTTGCCAATATACAGATTAGTAACCCTACATATCCACTTTTATGTACTATAGTGGTACGTACACATTACATGCTCCACATAGATTATATGCCTGGGACATAATCCACTACCTCTTACAACATGTAATCTTAGGAATGCCTTCATGGATGGTGGGATAAACCACCAGAAATAATGACTGGTCTCATTTATTGCTCCTACACACCTGGACAAGTGATAGAGAAACAGATTTTTTGTATCAGCATGATGTTTCAGTCAGGTACAATGTCTGATGCTGGCATGCCTGTCACTATGATAACTGTGACATATTGGGCAATGATATCACATAAATACTCATTGTTGGTAGACACAGGCCACATATAGGTTGCAAACATCTGGATATAGGTTCATAGGTTTATACTAGGCTATCTGCCCTAAGGCATTTATAAGCCTAGCCCAAAGTTTTGTGGCTTACGCCACCCCTTATGTTAAAAAATACTCTGCCCATTCGTTTGTTGTGTTGCATTTGTATAGATGACTGGCATAGGCTGTATAGTTTAACATGGTGCATGTGAGGCAGATGCCATTAACAGGCTCTTTAAAATAATGACATGGGGAGGGAGTCAACAGACCTTAAAATGATATAATGTACACACATGACAGCCACCGGGGATATGCTTCACACACAGTACTATAGTTGTCAGTATTGAGATTAGAACCCCTACCTTTCTAATTATTTGCACTATAGTATTACAAAGTTATTGCACATACCACAGAGCTTAGAGGGCTGAAGAGTGTATACAGGTACTTCTAAGGTGAATGACAGCAGGCCTTGTTAAAGTAGGGCAATGGGAAGTGTACTAGGTGGCACACACCTCAGAATGGTATAACTCATACCCCCAGAGGATATGATTTTCACTCAAACACACACACAGAGGATATGATTTTCACACACACACCCAAACACACACACTGTATCACAGTTGCCAGCATTGAGTTTAGAACCCCTACCTATCTAGTTATGTGTACTACAGTGTTGCACAGTTATCACAAGTGCCACAGAGCTTAAAGGATTTAACAGTGTCCCAAGATACTTCTAAGGCAAATTACATCAACAACCTTTGTGAAGTATGGCAATGGGAAATGTACTGGGTGGGAAGGGCATCAAAATAATTTACCCTACAAACACACACACTTACAAACACCTTTACACACACATTTGCCAAAACTGAAAGTAGAATCCCTGCCTATCTAGTTATTTGTACTATACTGTTACTGGGTGTATATTACATTATCAAACTTTTAAAAGTTTGAACGTCATATGGTTGACAAAAAATGATCGAACTTTTAAAAGTTTGAACATTTGAATGGAGATCTCCATACAGTGCGGAATGGGAAGAGTTCCCTTTCCTGCACTGTAGTGCAATCTCGGAGTTGGTATATTTAAAGATCAGGGGTGTGGGGGTGCAGGGGGGCTTGCCCCCTTCTTAAAATGGTCAGGTAGGTTTTTTCTGTTATTTTTTGTTTTTAGTTTTTCGAACTTTTAAAAGTTCGATCATATGGCTTTGACCACATGACATTCGAACTTTTAAAAGTTTGATAATGTAATATACACCCTAGTATGTAGTTATTTCAAGTGCCACAGACCTTATATGGCTGAGGGTTGTCCAAAGGTATTTCTAAGCAGGAATGCTAAAGTAGAGCACTGGGAAGTGTTGCGGGTGGGAAAGTCCTCAAGATACTTTATTCTACAAACACTTTTACACAGACTTATATACACATGCACATTTGCTGGAACTGAGAATAGAACATCTGCCTATCTAGTTATTTGTACTATACTGTTATGTAGGTATTGCATGCACCACAGGGCTTATAGGGCTGAGGGCTGTCCAAAGGTACTTCTAAGGGGAATGACATCAGCAGGACTGCTAAAGTAGGGCACTGGGAAGTGTTGTGGGTGGGAATGTCCTCAAAACACTTTATTGTACAAACATGCACGCACTTTTACACACACACACACACGCACACACACGCACACACACACACACACACACACACACACACACACACACACACACACACACATTTGCCAGAACTGAGAATAGAATCCCTGCCTATCTATTTATGTGTACTATACTGTTACGTAGTTATTGCACATGCCACTGAGCTTATAAGACCAAGGGTTGTCCAAAGGTACTTTTAAAGGGAATGACATCAGCAGGACTGCTAAAGTAGGACACTAGGAAGTGTTGTGGGTGGGAAAGTCCTCAAAATACTTTATCCTACAAACATACACACACTTTTACACACAGACACACACACACACACACACACACACACACACACACACACACACACACACACACACACACACACACACACACACACACACACACACACACACATTTGCCAGAACTGAGAACAGAACCCTGCCTATCTAGTTATTTGTACTATACTGTTACACAGTTATTGCACGAGGCACAGGGATTATAGGGTTAAGGGTTGTCCATAGGTACTTCTAAGGTGAATGACATTAGCAGGACTCCTAAAGTAGGGCACTCTGAAGTGTACTGGGTGGGAATGGCCTAAAACTATTTTACCTACAAACACACACACACACACACACACACACACACACACACACACACACACACACACACACTCTTACATTTGCCAGGACTGAGATTAGAACCTTTACCTATCTAATTATTTGTACTATAGTGTTACGCAGTTATTTCATGTGCCACAGAGTTTAGAGGGCTGACAAGTGTACAAAGGTACTTCTAAGGTGAATGACATCAGCAGATCTTGTAAAGTAGGGCAATGGGAAGTGTACTGAGTGGGAAAGGCCTCTTGATACTTAAACCTACAGACACACACACAGACACAAAGGCAGGTGATGTGATATTACAACCACCACCTCAGCACTCTTACACAATGGAGCTTACCTTCATGCTGGCATGTGTGACTGGTTGTAACCAGTATGCCATTGTTCGCAGCAGGACATCAGTCTATGCCATTCAGGGTATCCCTGTGTATGACTCACTTTCTGTCCGTGTCTCCTTGTGTCTCTCTGTCTATTACTATATGTCTCTCTCTTCCCCATGTCTATGTATGTGTATGTTTGACATATTGTTATATGGTTCCCATATATATGTCTGTGTATCACATGCAATGGATTCAAATATATCACATATGGGCCACCTACAGCTAGCTGAGGGTAATCCTGTCTGTTGGATGTGTGTAGAGATGGTTAAGGTGTGCATAGCTTCTGTATGCAAAGACATATATGCACAATACAGTTATATAGTCCGATGTGGGTTCCAAAATGGGCTGTAATTCTCTACATGTAGGAGCATGGCCAGTATGACCTTCTATAGTAAGAGTGGGACTCCATTCCAGATATAGTTGTACTCCAGTCCAGGGTTTTGTGTGCTACAGCCATACCTCTCATACTGTTAGTGCAAGATATCTGGAGATAGCCTGCCAAAATGGGGGAGACAATGACCCAAACACAGGGAGATACTGTAATTATTGCTCTTATTAATGGAGCAAGTTGCTAGAGTTACAAGGTTTATTTTAGCAGACATTTTCTGGCATATATGACATTTGACACTGAAATGCATTGTGGCATTACCTACTGACAGAAATCCTCAGATCATTACACTGATTTACCAGAGAAATGCAAGATGTGTGATGCACAGACCAATATTCTCAGCCAGACTATAGACATTCTTGCCCAATCCAGCCAGTTGAGAGGTGTGGCTATAGCCGATTGACTGATGAAGCTGTTTAAACAGTCCAGCACCTTGATGATATACTGGCTGGGGATTTCCTTCTTACGTGCTATTTTTCTTACTTGAAAAGTGATATTCTGGTGTGGCACACCTCTCAACTGTACAGCTTTTTGAAGATTGTCCAGATGTTTGTCTAGTTTTTTGTCCATTTTTCATAAACTTGTGGTTTACTGGCAAGTTAGTGGCAAATTAAAGACTGAAGTTAGGAAATAATGACAAACGTGTGTTTCAGACTTCATAACCTTCAGGTAATTCATGCTAATGCAAAATCTGTTATTCTACCAACTTTCTAAGTTTGTAAGAGCAATATTTAAAAAACATGCCTATCATTGGGCCTTTGTCCCACTTTTATTTATTACCTTGTCCAGATGTCTTGCTGTAAGAGGTAGAGAGGTATGGCTGTAGGCACAGAGTGCATTTTACTGAGCAGAGATGTCCATTATATGTCTGGTATATTCCATATAGCACTGTGATTTCCAGGTATGTCAGTGGCAGAGCAGTACAGAGTAATGTGGTAAACCACTGACAGACAGTTGTATATAGGTTGATAAGTTGATGTGAGGTTAGTGGGATATTAGCCTTGAAGCCCTCATAACCCTCATAGATGAGAGTGTAGTGCATGTTAAGAAATGTCAGCACCCACAGCCCCATCCAGTAGGGACTCAGGTGGAATCACAGGACTGTATTTTCTGTTTCTCATGCACTTATACAAGGAGCACTTCACTAGGGGCATTGAGGCACTTGGCTTGATGTAGACAGGGACCGTATTCCACAGATGGGAAAGTGTGTGGGACATGTATCTGTCACACCAACAAGTCGTATTGATATCACAGAGCCGATTGGTGCTGCACCTACAGGTTGATCGATGTACAACAGTCCCATCAAGGCAGGGTCTGGATTGCTTTGTATGCCAGACAGGGATCACCTCTGCAGAGTCTGTATGGAACTGAGTAGAGGGGCAGTACTGTTAACCTATCTGTGTAGGGTAGGTGTTTGTGGTCCTGCATTCTACTGGGGAGTAGCCTCTGTGGTCTCTCCAGCTGCTGCATGTACTTTGAGAGGTACATGCCAAAGGGGAAAGTGAATAAAATAATTGGCCTTATAAGGTTAGCATACATGGATCTTATGACCTTTTTGTCCATGTATGGGATACCCTTACATTTGTGTTGTCCCATCTATGAAGCTTTCCATACAATGGGAGCAACATGGTGCTCAGACTTCAGGTTGCTATCAACTTGAGTGGCCAAATGCCTCACTGCTGATTGTCTATGTGGGACATTGTTGTTAATGTAATACTATGTGGGGACATCAGTCTCCCTGAAGGGGGTGATGATGCATCCACAGGCATTCAGCTTGAGGCCATATTTCTGGCATCAGTCATTTGATTTGATGAGACCCTCTTGTATGAAGTCCACATCACATTGGGTATTGGTGACATTTCCCAGCTTGCAGTCATCTGCCAACTTGGTCAGCTATAGGCCAGTGTTTTTCACTTTGCACCATCTTTCCCTCATCCATGCCTTTGTTGGCTGCCTCAGGGAAGTTATCCAGAGTTTACTGACATACCTCCCCTAAGAATGTCAGACTGTGTAGGGTAATGTATTTGGATTTTGCCAATGTGCCTGTTAATGAGAGCCATGATAATCTATCACATGGCCTTGTGGATCAGGCTAGTTAGACTGATGGGTCTTTCATTTCCTGGATAGATGAACACTCCACCTTGGTGTTAAGAGATGACAGTGTCTGTCTGCCATTTGGCTGTGACAAAGACAGTACTCAGGTTTTAGGTGTGTAGGGTGCATAATGATGCTGCCAGTTCATGCCTGGGTTCATGTAGGTTGAAGCCTGGGATGTATTCAGGTACCATGGAGGCTGTCTTCTTGACTTTGAGAGGGCAGTGATGTCCTGTTCCATAGTGATGATTTGGGTGTTCAGGTACTTGGGATGTCCTGTTTTCCTGACAGGGAGCAGAGGGGAGACATTTGCACTGAAACTGTCAGCCAGTGGATTGTCTATATCTACAGCATTTGTGTGTGTGGTTTCCTTGACTACTAGTTCTACACAGATCTGAGAGCTTCCGTTGGGAATGCAGACATATGTGAGGAAGGCCTTATGACTGTTTGTCTTAGCTGTGGGCAATTTGGACATGGAATTTCTTTAGTGGATTTCACTGGTGCTCTTATTTGTTTGTTCAGGCTAAGGGGTGATTACTTCCAATTGTGCACTTGGTCCTTCTTGGTCCTGGACAGCAAAGTTATCCTTTTGTTATATAGTTCCATTAATGCAGATGTTTGTGGACAGGTTTACTCTCCCTTGCAGATGGTGATGTTGTCATGTCAGGTATTCCTGATTTCGTGCATCTCTATATATACGCCGGCATAGTAGTTTTGTGTACAGTTGGAAGTTGGTGCCTGTTCTTCTAGTGGGGTAAGGGGCTGTTCTGCTATTTATACCATCCCTCTAGTGGTTGTAATCAGCTTGTGGGACATTTTCCTTTTACCATGGCTAGAGGGGGGGGGTCAGGATATATGGTGATTTGACATGTGACCGCTTTTCTGTCATATCTTGCTAAAGTGGATGATACTGCCGGGGTGCTGCAGTGGTTGATCATGTTGGTTACTGCCAAGTCCGACATAGGTATCACATCCTGTGGGGGTATCAAATGGCTGTCCCAAGGATGTAGCATTGATAATATGGGGGAATCTCTGTGCATTTCTGTTCTGGCATGGTTGGATTTCCAATCAATGGTTGGGTAATATAAGTCAGCCAGGATCAGGGTGACGGGTGAATCTTGATAGATTTGTAGAGGGTCAAATATGTGAGGTCGGTGTCCTCAGTCAGATACGTTGGCTTGTAGCTATGTATAATTTGCATAGGGGTCTTGTTAACAGTTGACTGCACTTGGAGTGTCTCGTGTGTGTCACACTGTTTGACCAGCCTGGAGGTGTGTGTCTGTCTAATATATATTTATACTCCACCTCCTATGGCTTTGCTGCTCACATTTTGGGGTCTGGCTGTGTGACAGGATGAGTGATCAGGTAAATATGGGTTTGTATCCGGCTGTGGGCCAGGTTTCTGTGAGTGCACAAATGTCACCATCTTCCAGGGTTACAACTGCTTGCAATGAGTGCATTTTCCTGTTTAGACCCCTAGCGTTTAGTGGCATGGCCTTTAATTTGCATTTTGTTGAGTGTTTTATGTTGGTAGTATGGAACCCATGACTTTCCCTACAAAGGCACTATGGGGGAGGCAAGGGCCTTTGCCAGAGGCCTGAAGGCCAAGTGAGACAGCTGCAGGCCATCTCTAACAAAGCAGCATGGTCTCTCGATCATATGTTCCCAGGCTGCCAGGCAGTGGGATCCCCCTGGAATGACACGAGATAGTGAGACAAGTGTTACCAACAATCATTTTCTGTTTGCATTGAGCCATCATTCTGGGTGATAGCAGAATGGTGCTTAAGGCTATGGCCATACCTGCATGGGACATATATTCAACAAGCTGAATCATGTCTGTCTACTTATAGTCTAGGGCGGTACATCTGTCATCATTCACACTGCCATGGATGAGGACGAAGTGATACCTATACCTGCTGTGGGGTGACTTGAGTGCATGTGTGATATGGCAAGATTATGGCACCTGACAAGCAAGTAACCATGACTTTCTCCTTATCCTGCCTTGTGAGAGGCACATCTGTGGGTCTTACAGTGGATTCTTCTATGAGTAATATGTTGGGTGTATGGTAACGCCTCAGTGTTTGCTAGACCCTGGTGTGTGGACTATGCATGGTCTGTAGTGTGTAGGCTTGTGGAGTTCTCATGTGTTTTTGCCTCTGAGGTGTTCTTTGTTTGGGTTTTTGTTTTGTTGCAGACCTACACTTACATGGGTGTGTGTTGTGTATTTCCAGGAGATGTTTACTAGCTCCTTACACAGCATGGCACCAATGTTACTGCACAATCTGTTCTGGTGTGCACATTCTCCATTTGTCTGGCCAGTGGCTCCCCTTCCCATTATGTGTGTCTCTCTTTGTCCTTCTGTGGTCCAGTAACTGGGTTTGCCCACAGTAGTTGCTGTTATGTATTTATAATTCTGGTGTGAGCAGGGTAAATGCCGCAACATCACACACAAGATTATGGATTTCACACCTCTGAGTGTACCTGTTTAGCAGGTTGTCCATCACTACATCGGCTGCGGTCCTCAGACAGTTTGTGTTACTATGTTATTATGAGGCTACATGTTAGCCTAGCTGTCTAACCATCACAGATTGACATCTGGACAGGCCCATATATGACAGTCAGACAAAGGCCCATACACCAGGACAGGGTGTTAATACTGTTCTGCCAAACATAGACAGTTGGGAGACCAGTTTGGTATTTGCTTGCTTTCTCTTATGGGTATGATGTCTGCTTCTCCACTGTCTGCCATTGATGTTTTGACATGACACTTTCTTGTTTACAAAGAGTTGGCAGGTGAATGCAATGTTAGGACAAGCAGAACAGATATACAAGGCATATTTGTGCTGCTTCTGTGACAACCTGTCATTCCTGGGGTATGCAGGTTGGCCAGTAACATGTTGTAAGTGCTGACATAGTAAGGTGGCAGCCTTTTATAACTTGGCAGTGCACTGACCTTCAGGTACCTGCTGTCCTACTAGGCACCATACTGCTCAACTTCTTAGAGCCAGACATCTGGACAAAGCCATAAGTAATTGGGCGACAAAGGCCTAAATATAGGGACCATTTTTAACTATTGGCCTTGCAAACCTAGAAAGGTGATACAATAACAGGTTTTGCATTAGCATGCATTTTTCTAAAGGGTATGAAGTCTGAAACTACAATCTGTCATTATTTTCTGACTTTAGTCTTTCATGATTTGCCAATGATTTGTCAGAAAACCATAATTTCATGATAAATAGACCAAAAATATGATGCAAACCTTGGGACATTCTGAAAAATGTCTGTACAGTTGAGAGGTATGCTAGGCACTGTGTAGGTTACTCTGAGCTGTGTACTGTCCGTATTTGTGGCCCTCTGTCTCTGACCTGTCCAGCTTTCCTGCAGTAAAAGATACTGACATCTGGACAGTGTGTACACCTCCTACCGTAGGTGTAGTTGACATGCAAAATAGTTGTCACTGCAGTTCTTGGAACATGGACCCTGTCAACCACAATACTGTACCTGTACCTAGGCCACTAAGACAAGACAGCCAGGAGTAAGCGCTGGCCACATACTGACAGTATTAACCACACATATATACAGCTCATTGATCCCTGTATATTATGGACATGCAACAAGTTATCAAGCTGATTGGAACAGCCCTGGGAATGTGTGCTCTGCTGCTAATACTCTACAAACATTAATGTTGCTGCATTTCTATGGGAACATGGGTGTGTTGGGGGGCTACACCTGTCAACTAAACACATTTGCACAGCATGTGCTGATGTTGGCTTTACATTTTGGTTCCATTTAGCATATTATTGTGCCTGTCTTGGAGAATGCAGGCATATCACTAAAGACCATAGGTTATATTGTAATGGCAGACATTTGGGTTTCAGACTTCTTACCCTTCAGAGCCTTAATGCAAATGCAAGACCTACTGTGACATCACTGTGTACATCTGTAGGGTAATATTTCATCATTGTCCCCATTTGTGGGCCTTTGCCAGACATTCCTTAATGGTTTTCTATGGCTGACTCGCTGGGTGAGGCTGAGGGGTGAGTATGGGACTCCCGCATTGACATCCATGTGTGTGACCTATGACCCCCCAGTTAGTTAGCCCCCCACGTATACTGCAGTGAGATTTGTCACCTAGGGGACTACTGTATACTCTGGGGAAGCCAGTATTGGGTGAACATTTCCTGTCGTATCACATAGCTATCAGGTGTCTGCTGTTATCCCAGTGGGTCACCCCATTCCCTTGCATGGATGCAGCGATACCATAATTATGCTACCACAGTGTACAACTCCATTTATTTATTGTTAAGAAGACTGACTTACCTTGTGCCTGGGGCAGTTGTGAGGATGGTGCTTGAGGCTGACTCTGTCAGATGCATGCAGTACACAACTTATACATGGTAAGGTACAGGTAGTGTGAATTGTGTGGCATCCATTTTACTGTGTGTGCGAGTCAGAGAGAGGTGTCAGTCCCCGGATCATTACAGTGTCAGTGTGTGTGCTAAGTGTTGCCTCTTTGCCAAGGCCTGGGCATACTGGGCACACCTCTGTCTGTCTACAGGAGCAGGCTCAGTGGGTTCCTCCTCCATGTCCCCCTGTGCTTGTGGGGACCTTAGCAATACTGGGGGTCTGTGTGGCCCTTCCCTGTGATGTTCCTCCCACAGCTGTTTCCACAGGATCATATTGTGTAGCATGGCATATGCTATGAACATGTGTGCACATGTGGCTGGAGAGTACTGCAGGGCTCCACCAGATATGTCAAGGCAACAGAACCATGACTTGACCATCCCAAACACACACTCTACAAGGATCCTGGCTTGTGCATGTGCATCATTATGGCATTCTTCAGTGTGTGTGTGTGTGTGTGTGTGTGTGTGTGTGTGTGTGTGTGTATGTGTGTGTGTGTGTGTGTGTGTGTGTATGTGCATGCATGTGTGTGCATTTCTGATGGGTGTCATCATTCATGGCTCCAGTGCATAGCCAGCATCCCCCACCAGATGGCCATATAGGATGTCCCCCCTGGCAAATGCCTGGTACAGCTGTGAGGCATGTCATATGTGGAAGTCATGATAACTACCAGGGCTGCTAGCACAAACATTCATGACAATGTCCTGGGCATTGCACACAACCTGGCAGTTGATGGAGTGATAGCCCCTGTGATTTACGTAGTCTGTACCCTCTTCACTGGGAACTGGGTGGTGCCTTGATGTAGATGTGCATGCAGTCTATAGCACCTAGTACCTCTGGGTAGCTTGCTACATGGTGGAAGAGATGCATATTGCTGGTCTTCTCCACAGGGTTGCTGGGGAAATATATGTGCTCACCAGCATGTCTTTGCATGACATCCAGGAACTGGTGCAGTACCCTGGATGCAGATGCCTATGAGACCCCATGATGTCCCCAGTCGGTCTTTGGAAAGCACCTATAGCTAGTATTCTTAAGGCTGCACATACCTTGGTATCCACGGGGATGGGTTCCCCTCTGTTGGCTTTGGGTCTGAGATGAGGCTGGCACAGCTCAATGAGTAGCTGAAGTATGTCCCTGTACACCCTGTAGTGCTCCACTATCTCCAGATCATGTTGCCCCTGGTAGGTTACCCTGGGTCTGAACACTCTTCTCCTGCCTGGTCTGGGATGGTTGTCAGCATAATCCTCATCATCGCTCAGTCTGTAGCATGTACTGATGCAGCAAAGCAGCAGCAGGCCCTAACATGTTGTCAGTTAAAATTCCCAAATGTGTACTCCAATGGTGCAGAGTTTGTGGGAAAACAGGCTGAAGGGGTGTTTGCATACTTTATAGTGGTGTGCTGCAGATGCAGCCTGTATGATTGGCTGACTACGATACACTGCAGCTATTTTATTGAGGGGTTTGAATGGGCCACTGTGAATGGCAGAGTCCATATTAGTGATTTGCAGTTCATTTCCTTTATTCTGCTATTTCCTTTTTTTTCTCTATTTCTGCTGTGTTTAAGCACCATGGCACTGTATCCAAACTGTTTTTGCTAGTGTAAACATTGACGAGCAGAAAAGGCCCTCCCCTGGACATGAACATGATCATCAGTTCTTGAAGGAGCTTAGCACAGCTAAGCTGCCTCAGACACACCCCCTTGCTTAGCTGTGCTTAGCTGACCACAAATAGAAGCTGTGGAGCTCCAATGTGCTTACATCAAGCATGGCACACTCCCTTTTCATGTCAGCTACTTCTTCTGCTTACACCACCGCATTAGAGCTGCTACATGGTTAAGCAGCTGCAGACACAGACTCCCATTTTGCTATTCAATAAATTTAGCTCATTTACATACCACACTGCCTTAGTCCCTAGTTACACCACTACACCGGAGCCTATATACTAAGCTACCACTGTTACCTGTTATTGCTATGAGTCTGCCCGCTGCCTCTTGTAATGGCAAAATTCATATTTCACATACAATTGTCTTTTTACATTTTTTTTATTTTCTGCACAATCACATTTGTGCTCTCCGCTTAAACGGCCGAAATTGGCCAAAAAAATGTTGATTTTTTAGAATTTTAAAACACTTTTGCTTGCCAATGGCAAATATTTGGCCATTGGCATGCCTAATACTCATAATGCATGCTTTACTTTGAGCTGTCATACCCCGGTTTTGAGTTTTGTAAAAATGTGCACAATTAGTAACTAAATGCATTTCTGCAGCAGACACAGCTCCAACATGCATGCCTGTCTGCTTGCTGAAGCACTAATTCGGCTCATTTGCATGGTTCTCACCAGCAAATGAGGTGATTAGAATTATTCCATGGTGTCCATGTCAGAATAGTGCTGGGAGGCTCGTGCATGACCCCAGCCTTGTTTACTGGATCATACAGGCTCTGAGCTCCGTGTTCAAGCCCTGCCACTATACTTACATGGAGTTTAACTCTCTGTAAGCTTTATTGAATCCTGGAGATATCTATATATATCTATACCTGTATCTATATCTATAGCTATATATATATATATATATATATATATATATATATATATATATATATATATATATATATAAATATAACCCAGCCACTGGGGATGCACAAGCCAGTGTATTTCTTTGTGCCGGTCCCAAGCCCGGATAAATGGGGAGGGTTGCTTCAGGAAGGGCATCCGGTGTAAAACTTCGCCAAATCATTTCATGCAGTCACCAGTAAATATATCCATACCAGATCGGTCGAGGCCCGGGTTAACAACGACTGCCACCAGTACTGTTAGCCAACAGGGTGCTGCCAGAAATTGGGCTACTGTTGGCCGAAGGAGGAGAAGAGGTGGAAGGCATGGTCAGAGGCAGGAAGAGAGGAGAAAGGCTAGGACTGTGGTAGTGAGGGTCGGAACTTTAAATGTTGGCAGTATGACTGGTATAGGGAGAGAGCTAGCTGATATGATGGACAGAAGGAAGGTTGGTATATTGTGTGTGCAAGAGACCAGATGGAAGGGGAGTGAGGCTAGGTGTATCGGAGGTGGGTTCAAATTGTTTTATCATGGTGTGGATGGGAGGAGAAATGGCATAGAAGTTATTCTGAAGGAACAGTATGTGAAGAGTGTTGGATAGAGTGATGTTTATGAAGCGGGAAATTGATGGTGTAATAATGAATGTTGTTAGTGCATATGCTCCACAAGTTGGGTGTGCAATGGATAAGAAAGACAAATTTTGGAGTGAAGTGGATGAAGTGGTGATGACTGTATCCAAGGGTGAGAGAGAGGTGATTGGAGCAGATTTCAATGGGCATGTTGGTGAAGAGAACAGAGGGGATGAGGAAGTGATGGGTAGGTATGGTATTAAACAAAGGAATGCAGAAGGTCAGATGGTAGTGGATTTTGTGAAAAGGATGGACATGGTTGTGGTGAATACATATTTTAACAAGAGGGAGGAGTATAGGGTGACATACAAGAGTGGAGGAAGATGCACACAGGTGGATTATATCTTATGTAGGAGGGCCAGTTTGAAGGAGATTGGAGACTGTAAAGTGGTGACCAGATAAAGTTTAGTTAGGCAGCATAGGATGGTGGTTTGTAGGATGACGTTGGTGATCAAAAAGAGGAGGAGGAGTGTGAGGGCAGCACCAAGAATCAAATGGTTTTAAATTGAAAAAGGGTAACTGTGAGGTGGAGTTCAGGGATGAGTTAAGACAGGCACTGGGTAGCAGTGAAGAGTTACCAAATAGCTGGGTAACTACAGCAGAGCTAGTAAGGGAGACGGCTAGAAAGGTCCTTGGTATCAACGGGACAGAGGAAGGATGACAAGGAGACATGGTGGTGGAATGAGGAAGTAGACAGGAGTATAAGGAGATGAAGTGCATGGCAAAGGGAGAGGTGGCAAAGGCTAAGGATAAGGCATATGAAGAGTTGTTTGATAGGTTGGACACTAAGGCGGGAGAAAAGGACTTGTACCAATTGGCTAGACAGAGGGACCAAGCTAGGAAAGATGTGTAGCGGGTAAAGGTGATAAAGGATAATGAGGGAAACGTACTCACAAGCCAGGAGAGTGTGTTGAGGAGATTGAAAGAGCACTTTGAGGGGTTGATGAATGAAGAAAATGATAGAGAGAGAAGGTTGGATGATGTAAGGATAGTGAATCATGAAGTACATTGGATTAGCAAGGAGGAAGTAAGGATAGCTATGAAGAGAATGAAGAATGGAAAGGCTGTTGGCCTAGATGACATACCTGTGGAAGCATGGAGGTGTTTAGGTGAAATGGCAGTGGAGTTTTTAACCAGATTGTTTAATGAAATTTTAGAAAGTGAGAGGATGCCTGTGGAATGGAGAAAAAGTGTTTTGGTACCAATTTTTAAGAATAAGGGTGATGTGCAGAGTTGTAGTAACTACAGAGGGATTAAATTGATCAGTCACAGCATGAAGTTATGGGAAAGAGTAGTGGAAGCTAGGTTAAGAAGGGACGTGATGATTAGTGAATAGCAGTATGCTTTCATGCTGGGAAAGAGCACTACAGATGTGATGTTTGCTCTGAGAGTGTTGATGGAGAAGTACAGAGAATGTCAGAAGGAGTTGCATTGTGTTTTTGTAGACTTAGAGAAAGCATATGACAGGGTGCGTAGAGAGGAGTTGTGGTATTGTATGAGGAATTCAGGAGTGTCAGAGAAGTATGTAAGAGTGGTACAGGATATGTACGGGGGTAGTGTGACAGATGTGAGGTCTGCAGTGGGAGTGACACATGCATTTAAGGTGGAGGTGGGGTTACATCAAGGATCAGCTCTGAACCCTATCTTTTTTTGCAATGGTGATGGACAGGTTGACAGACGAGATCAGACAGGAGTCCCCATGGACTTTGATGCTTGCAGATGACATTGTGATCTATAGTGAGAGCAGGGAACAGGTGGAGGAGACCCTGGAGTGAAGGAGATATGCTCTAGAGAGAAGAGGAATGAAGGTCAGCAGGACTAAGACAGAATATATGTGTGTGAATGAGAGGGAGAATAGAAGAATGGTGAGGATGCAAGGAGTAGAGGTGGCAAAGGTGGATGAGTTTAAGTACTTGGGATCAATAGTCCAGAGTAACGGTGGGTGTGGAAGAGAGGTGAAGAAGATAGTACAGGCAGGATGGAGTAGGTGGAGAAGAGTGTCAGGAGTAATTTGTGACAGACGAGTACCTGTAAGAGTGAAAGGGTAGGTTTACAAAAGGATAGTGAGACCAGCTATGTTATATGGGTTGGAGACAGTGGCATTGACAAAAAAGGCAGGAGTTTGAGCTGGATGTAGCAGAGTTAAAGATGTTAAGATTTGCACTGGGTGTGACAAGGGTGGACAGGATTAGGAATAAGTATATTAGAAGGTCAGCCCTGGTTGGAAGGTTTGGAGACAAAGACAGAGAGTCAAGATTACATTGGTTTGGACATGTGCTGAGGAGGGATGCTGAGTAGATTGGGAAAAAGATGCTAAGGATGAAGCTACCAGGTAACAGAAAAAGAGGAAGGCCTAAGATAAGGTTTATGGATGTGGTGAGAGAGGACATGCAGGTGATTGGTGTGACAGAGCAAGATGCAGAGGATAGGAAGAAATGGAAACAGGTGATCTGCTGTGGCGACCCCTAACGGGAACAGCCAAAAGAATATGATGATGATGATGATATATAAATATATATATATATATATATATATATATATATATATATATATATATATATCAAAGGGTCTATATTACATATTCAAATGCTTAAATGTTTGAATCGCTAAAGATCGAACTTTAGTGATCGAACATTTAAATGTTCAAATATAAATAAAAAAAAATGAAAAAAAAAAACTAAAGGGTGTAAGTAGGGGGCAATCCCACCTGCACCCCTCACACGCCCCGCTACCTAAATAAACCAACTCCAAGATTGTGCTACAGTGTAGGGAATGGGAAATTTTCCATTTCCGCACAGTAGCTCACTGAAGTGCCATCTTGGAGTTGGTATATTTAAGTAGCGCAGGGTGTAGGGGTGCAGGGGGCCTTGCTCCTCTGCTTAAACCTTTTTCTTTTTTAATATTTTTTCTTTGCATATTCAAGCATTTAAATGTTCGATCACTAAAGTTCGATCTTTAGCGATTCGAACATTTAAGTGTTCCAATATGTAACGAAGATTTAAGTGTTCCGATATGTAATATAGACTATATATATATATATATTCATATATATATATATATATATATATATATATATATATATATATATATATATCTTGGTCTACTTCTGATTGTTGAAAACACACTTTCTCAACAACCAGAAGGTCGAACCCATTTAAGCAAAAGTGCACTAAATCGAAAGTGCACTTTCACAAAAGCCGGTTCTCCGAAGCGCATTACAGTGGGGATAAGGAAATATATCCTTTTCCCTACTGTAGTGCAATCTCGGAGTTAGTATATTTAAGTAGGGATTTGGGTACAACCCCACATGGGGGTGCATGGGGGTTGCTCCCCTGTAAAATACTGTTTAAAGTAGTTTTTTTTGTTTTTTTTTCAGGTTCGCAGAACCGACTTTTGCGAAAGTGCACTATCCATGTAGTGCACTTTCGCTTTAATTGGTCTTGATGTTTCTTGTTAAAGATTGTGAAATTTTAATCAAGAAGCATAGACCCATATATATATATATATATATATATATATATATATATATATATATATATATATATATATATATTTACATACATATTTTATGAGTATGTTGAGTCACAGGCAGTCAAGTCCACCTCTGCAATTCCTACATCTCAAACATTGGAATGTCGAACACTGACATTCCCAACTGTCCATCCTTGTCTTTCTGAACCCATGGTAGCTCTTATTTCTGGGTTTAGAGCAGTAGGGAGTTTTGAGGTATGGTGCTTGTGTTTAGTATAATGGAATTCGGCATTCTGACTTTCATGGAAGTGCTTCAGCCATATGAGGACTCAACTGCCTGGGATTCAATGTAATGATAGTAAACAAACACATATATATATATATATATATATATATATATATATATATATATATATATATGTATATATATATATATATATATATATATATATATATATATATATATATATATATATATAGACACACACATGCACACACACACACATAAAAACATACCACTATTGCCAAAGTTATATCTGTATACTTTCACAGGTTCCACTAAAAGAAAATCCAGCTGAACATATCTGCATAGTTATGATATCTGCAAGTCGCTGGAGGCTCACTATGATGTCACCATGCATTAGGCACAGCCTGATAAAACAGTAGGACTTTCAGCGATACTAACCGTGGAAGACTCAATCAAATGACACATTGCTGAGGTGACTATGGAGTCCAGGATAAGCCTTTGGCATCACCTATGTTCAGTAGATGTATCTGATCCATGTCAAGTTGATCTCTGCTAAAGTGGTGTCCCCACCACAGACAGTTTTAGAGGACCACATTAGCTCTGAGGCATGTGCACACAGCATAATGGGAAAGATGTGTGTCGCTCGTCTGGTCAGGATAAAACAGACGAACATTTGTGGGTTCATTTCAAGCAGCTTTATTACACATAAACACATCAGGAGTGAGGCTTTGTAACTTAAACTTGAATAAACTTATAAGCAGACTGACTACCACACTCAGACATGTTAACACTCCGGCTGTTCTCTCAAAATGGCTCTGCTGCCTGCACATGCTCACTATTTATATGCATGTGCTACATCAGGAAAAGCTTCTTAAAGGTACATACACACACTCTGTTCTGCATCCTCCCTCTTTGAAAAATAGTCCATATATGAAATGACAGCATTCAATGACATGCAATTTACAGATATGTTCTTTTGATATGCAGTAGTGCAGAACTAATTATAGGACATGCAGTCATATGAAATCAGATACATATAAAACAATCATGTCCAGGTTTTTGTGTATTTTACACTAGGTCTGGAAATATGACCTGATCATGTAACATAAAAGTCTGAACTGGATCTAGCAATGGGGACTGTCTTCAAAGAATGTTCAACTTTGGGGACAACTAGGACATCACCAGGAATGGGAATGGATACTGTGACATGTTCTTCGGTATGAACATTGTCAGGGTTGGTCTGAGATCTAGGGTCTGTATCACAGGTAAGTTGCTGCAATATCATTTCTGATACAGGAAGAAGATGCCTATGGTTTCTCCTGTATTCTATACCCTCAGATTCTACTAAGAGGGATCTTGGCTCGACACATATATCTCTCACTTGATCAATTCGCACAAAGCCTTTTGCTGTTTGCATACTCACTGCCTCTCCTTCTTTTACTGGACAAAGAAATCTGATCATTTTATCATAGCTGGACTTCTGAGAAGAATGCTTCTTAAAAAGTTGGTATTTGATTGCTCTAATGTTTATAGCATTAGGCACTAACAAACTAGAACTGATAGGCAAGTTTGTTCTGGTTGCCTAGATAGAAGTCTCTGAGCAGGCAAGGCAATTAGATTGTCACAGGGTACATTTCTGAGATTAAGTAAATTCAAGAAGATATCGGTATTATCATGCTTTGACCTGTCTAGTAATTGCTTTGCATCCTGTACTGCACGTTCAGCAAAGCCATTTGACTGAGGATATTCAGGACTTCTAGTAACATGGCTAAAGTCCTACCAAATCTCTGAAACAATTGACTGGCAAACTGAGAACCATTGTCACAAATAACTTTGTGTGGACTACCATGTACTGAGAAATTATGTTTCATCTTAGTAATACCAGCAGCAGATGTTACGTTAGGTAGCAAATCAATCTCAAATCAGTTTGAATAAGAGTCTACCAACACTAAGTAATGCTGACCATTCCACTCAAATATGTCAGTTGCTACTGTTGACCAAGGTAGTTCAGGAATTTTACTTAGCTGAAGTGGATCTTTTTGCAAATGCGGCTTAGTACTGTTGCACACTGAACAAGAAGAAAGCACTTTATCAATGTTTCTCAATAGAGAAGGCCAAAATACTAGTCCTCTCTCCTTTCTTTTGGTAGAATTGGAAACTAGGTGGCCACTATGAAAAATGTATTCACATTGTAAGGCAGTAGGAACAACAACTTTTGGACCTTTGAAAATGATACCATCTTCCATCAGCATCTCATCTCTGTATGGAAAGTAAGGTTGCACTTCTGGTTGTACAGGATTGCTTTGATGACCATCCTACATTGATGAAGTGGCTGAGCTTTTGCAAGATTGGATCAGTCGTTGTATGATCTCTTAGCTCATCGAGTCTTGTGGTAAAAAAAAATTCACACTTCCATGACATCAAAGTCAAAATTCTGTGCATCAAGCTGTTCCATGGTATTTGTGAGTGATCTGGATAAGGTATCAGCCAGATAAAAAAATTTACCTTTTGTATAGAGCATTTTGAAATTATACTTTTGCAATTTGAGCATCAATCTTTGTAGTCTTGCTGGAGCAGAATGCATAGTCTTTTTTAAAACAGTGACTACATGTTGATGGTCAGTTTGTATCTGGACAGCTCAGCCATAAATATAATCATGGAACTTCGAACATGCAAACATAATTGCCAAAAGTTCCTTCTCAATTTGACCATACTGCATCTCAGTTTTGGTAAGAGTTCTAGATGTGTAAGCAACAGGTCTGCCCTCTTGAAGAATAATTGCACCAAAGTCAAACTTTGAAGAATCACAGGAAAGAACTATTGGTTTGTGGACATCATAGTATCTCAATGTAGATGAGCTGGAAATTTTCTGTTTGAGGTTATCAAATGGTCTCTGGTGTTGTTCTAACCATGACCAGGCAACATTTTTATGTGTCAGCTCTCTTAAAGGTGCTCATAACTCACTAAAGTCATGGATGATTTGCCCAAATAGTTAACCATAATAAGAAGACGCTTTAGGGCTTGGGCATTGCTTGGAGCTAGCATCTCAAGAATGGCTGTCTGCTTAGAAGGATCTGGTTGTAAGCCTGTACTGGTAAATAAATGACCTACATAAGTAACTTCTGGTAATCTAAATTGTCACTTCAGAGGATTGAGCTTTAAATTCACTTCACGAGATCTGTCCAGAACTTTCTGTCATGCTCTGCTTCACCATTGCCTCCGACCAGTAAATCACAAAGTATTATTATTACACATGGATAGCCTGAAAAAATTGTTCCATTGCAAGCTGAAAGACTTCACTGGCAGAATTTATTCCAGAAGTCATCTATTTCTACCAAATGGGGTACTGAATGTAGTCAGTAGTGAAAATTTGTGATCAAGTACCACTTGCCAAAATGAACTCTTTGCATCTAAGACAGAAAAAACAGTGGCATTTGGCATGAGGGTGGCAATTTCCTGGACTGTACACATAGGATGATGAGGTATTTTTAATGTTTTGTTCAAGTCTCTTGGGTCAATGCAGATTCTGATTTCATCTGAATTTTTCTTGTGAGCAGCTACCATGGAAGACACCCACTCAGTTGGTTCTGTGACTGGACAAATCACACCTTGCTGCACCATTTTGTCTAACTGGACCTTGACTTTGTCCTGCATAGCTATTGGAACTCTTCTTCCTGGTCTGACCACTGGACTGTCCTCTGTGTCTACTTTCATGGAGTATACAACTAGAGGTTTGCCTAGCTTGTCATCGACAACATCAGCATACTCTGAGAAAATTGCATCAGTAAAGCTGGAACTGGGACATGTGCTTCGTTATGGACGTCTTTGGTAAAAGAAAGCATTTTCATTCTTAAACTGTCTCTGAGACCTAATAATGACTGCACATGTTTTCTGACTACATAAAATTGCAAGCTATAACGGCTCCCAGCTGAAAAGCATGAAAGCACTACTGAGCCCTCAGTTTGAATCTCTTCATCTCCATAAGCAACAAGCTTTGGACAATTTAAGTTGCTCACCAGCGCTCACTTTAGCAAATGTGTCTGCTGACATTACATTACACTTAGAACCAGTGTCCAGTTTGAGCTCTATGGGTTTACCATTGATCAGGACAGTACAAAATACTTCATTATTTGCCAGTAAATCTACTGCATTAACCTTTTCACCGACCACCAATACACCATCTACATAGAAAGTAGGGTTGCAGCTGTCTATATGATCAACTTGATTCTTAGAGTGATCTTTCTTAATAACTGAATGAGGCTTGCTTGATTTACAAAACTTTTGAAAATGGTTCCATGTTTTACATTTGTGGCATTGCTGACCAAATGCTAATCACTTCTCTCTTTTGGACTCATGACTGGCACCACAATTACGACAGTTAACAATAAGACTTGACTTGGGTTTTGCTGACTCACCCTTATACTGTACTGAGCATGTCCTTTTTACTGAGATAATCTTAGAACTTGCTAGAAAGCTATGGGCTTCCTTGCCAAACCCACAGAGTTTGCTGCTGCCATATGCTTAGGCCTGTTTCTGCTTGCCATGTGTTGCATGCCGTCTACATTTGCTGTAGAGGCTGTTGAAACCATGCTCTTATCACGTGCAAGCATACTTGTGTGGCTTTCTGTGAGCTCATGGATTTGATAAATCTCTATGGCTTTTCTTAATGTTAAATCACTGTTGTTGTTGTTGTCTTTCGGCTATTCCCGGTTAGGGGTCACCACAGCAGAACTCCGGTCCACTAATGATTGGCAGTAGATTTTCACGGTGCTGAGTTGCCAGCTTGATGCCCAACCTTCAATGAAGGCATGCCCATTCATGCATGTCTTTTGGAATGCCACTCGAACCATGGGGAGGACATGCAGACTCCACACCAAAGGCACAACCTGCACACTAGCTATGAAGAAATTTTTTTCTCACTGCAGCACTATTAACACCACACACAAGCCTGTCCTTTATTAACTCATCTTTCAAGTCACCATATCTACACATTTTGACCTTATTTCTCAAGTCAGTGATATAAGCTGCAAATGTTTCACCTGGCTTGTGGTCTCTTGTATAAAATAAGTGTCTCTCTAATGTAACATTTGTCTGTGGGCTGCACATTTCTCTGAATTTGCTTTTTAAGCACACAGGGTCCTCCCTTGACTCAGCCACAATATGAGAGTTTTCACCCTCTCCTGCATATACATCTGGTGCATACACAAATGAACGCTCTCTTTCAATAGCCTCTGATACAGCTATGTTAAGCAAAATGACTGCCCTTGTATGGAGAGCACATAAGCTCACTATAACTCAAGATCTCCCTTTTGAAATTAAGCAAAACTGCCAAACACTTAGTAAATATTGTGCTTACCTTATAGAAAACAAGATTTGTTTTCAAATGAAATACCCTGCTACCTTAATTTTCTATCACAATGATGAAAAAATATCCCTTGAAACCCCTGAGGAGACAAAATCCACTTTTCTGCATCTCTTCAAAGTTAATCCAGCTTGAAACAACCCAATTCACCTTCTTTGAAACCAAAGACAATGCTAGGAGAGCTTTAGCAAGGTATCTTGCATGTTTCTGTCTTAAATCATTGTAGAAACAAAACCTCCATTTTATTTTGCAGGCCTTGAGGTCCGTTTAACATTTCAGTGTTCCATTTCCCATAATCTTCTTCAAAACCAAGAAGTTTCATGATCCTTTCACCCTTCAACTCTAATGATGTCATCACTGACTTGTTTCCTGCCCCAATGCATCTCTGGGAATGGAAAATATCATCAAATGAACCTCCTATCAACTATTTTAAGCTACTACACTGCTCTAACTACCAAGAAGAAAGCTGTAGAAGAAGTTACATGTCATTTGCAAAATCCAAGAAAAAAAATGTTGTAACTGGTTTTAGTAACTCTGCCTTCCTCCCTGCAACATTGCAAGACCTTCTGCTATGCAGGATAACTTAAGGTACTGTTTGTTTGCAATTGCTTACACTTATGAATGCTGAAAAACTCCCCATTTCTGGGTGTATACTTAAATGACTCAAAGGTGCCTTTCCTTATGTCACTGCAGCTGTGAAGAAATAAGGAGTTTAATGGCATCTGGAACAAAGGGTTTCAAATATTCTGCCATGTCTTAAACACTTCTCAATGATTATAACTGTGGTTTCTTGTATTATTCAAATGTACATGCAAATAGATTTACCTTAATCTAGGGGTGAATATAACTATATAATTATATATTTCTGCACTGAATAACTTTTTAAAACAGGGTGATGTAATTTTGGTTGAGGCATTTGCATACAACAGCCTAATTAATATGTTACTTAGAGATTAGTAAGTTCATATATTTACTTAACAGTGTTCCGATATCATGCTGACTAACTTGTATTTGGTAGTGCCTATGACTCAGGGAACCCACAATATCAACTATACTACTGTTCTGGATGTTCTCAATCACCAATGATTGCAATAACTCACTTCAAACACACAGAGTGGCTAATAGATAGGTTAACCAATAATATGGCACAGCATAATTAACACTGGAAATACTGAATTTATTTCACTTGTTTTGCATATCTCTCTTCTCTCCTAAATCAAAGGGGGTGAGGGAAAGGGAAAACAATATTATAATTGAATATGCTGAGAAATAAAGACTATTATTCGGTAAGTCTTTATACTAGAGATACAATTATCAGTGAAGTACAATAGAATCTTGTATTTCAAGCATATTTGAGAAGGTGACACTGGTTAGTGGAAAAACAGCTGAGTGGACCTGGCTGTGAACCCTCTCTAAGTTTGACCACTGCTGTATTTTTGATAACAAAGGACAGATGATGTTGTATGCATATTACCAGCATAGATATAAATATGAAAATATGCAGTAGCCTTAAAGATTACAATAAGTCTTTTACAATGGGAATATATATGTATTGTTTGGAACTTCAAAGTTTGCCTTTCCCAAAGTGCATTTCTTAGACCTGCAGTGTACAAAATGTTGTTTGGTTAATTTATAATATCCTTAGTGATGTTAAGAACTATAACATATAAGCGCCTGCTGATACCAACTTTCTCTAAGCATTTACTCTCTCTTATCCTATACATGCCATGTAATTAAACAACTAACATATTAACATAATAGGTCAGATAGTAATCATACTGTAAATACCAATAACAAAAGGAGCAGGCTTTGCACAGTTTGTAGCTGATGCTTGTGCACATTTGGAACACTCTGGGTATTTTTGACATCCCTCTGCTCAATGTATATATCACTTTAGATCAAATTCTAACTACGTTTTGCTTCCCAATACATACATATTCTCTAAAACAGAGGGATGGGTGGTTAGGCACCTTTATAGGGTATAGGAGTTTAGAAGTCACTTCATCTATGTTAAAGGTTAACACAAAAACAGACAAACTATACTACTACTTTTTCACTTATCAATAAATAAAGAACCCTATAGCAAATTACAAAATGATAAAAAAAAGAAATTTAATCATGCATCTCACATATCAAAATAAGTCCAAAGTAACCTTCCTGCAAGAAACTCACTTGGTTAGTCAACTCTGGGATAAGGAAAGGAAATCCAAATGAGTTAAGCAAATAATTGCTGCAGGTCATAACGGTTTATCTAGGGGAGTAGCCATTATAATAAATCAATCTTTCCAAGAAGAGATCACTTCTATTAAACTGACCCTAATGGAAGATGGCCTTTATTTACTAGTGAATATCATACCCTAAATAAACCTCTACTCTTTCTCAATATATACACCCCCTGCTGAAATCAACATCTCTTCATTTATGAAATCTTTACTATATTAACTAACCACCCATATCATTTGTACATCATAGGTGGGGACTGGAACGCTTTATTAAACCCAGACAAAGATAGGTCACATAATGAAAACGGGCAATCCCAATGTACTACTATAGAACTTGAAAGAACTACAAAATACCTTTGAGCTAACTGACCCCTATACCAATTTTCAATTTAATAAAACAATATCAAGATTTACTTTTTTCTCAACCACTCATAAAACTTGGTCCAGAATAATCTCCCAAACTTTGCTTTCTTATAGACTAAAATATACTGTATCACCCAGATCTATATCGGATCATTCAAAAATTAGTCTCTACCTAAATGTTCAAACCCATAAACAAAATGTCCCATATTTCAATAATTGGACATTAAATCCTAAAATCATTCAAAACCAAGAAGTAGCACAGGAAGTCACTAGTATTATAGCCCAACTTGAAAAAGACTTAATATCCACTCAAATTCCTTATGGCATGCAATGGTTGGCTGCCAGTATGGTCATTAGAGGTATCATTATCCAAAAATCTGCATGGCTCAAAAAAAATTACAATAACCTCAAAAATAAAGTTGAGACCCAAATCAAGACTGCTGAAATAGAACTTCAAAATAAGTACTCAAAATACCTGGAGGATAAATTAACCGACTGACAAAAGCAATTACACAAACATTATCTAGAAAATATCTCTCTGTTAGAGCTAAGATCAATATATCAATACTCAGAATCGGCACAAATGCCTTCAAAAATTCTAGCTAGATTAATAAACATTAAAAATGGTCACCGAGAATCAAAGAAATACAGTGAAGAACTCTTAAAGCACAAGGAGCAAGACATTGCAGACACATTTGAAGACATTTACAATAAGCTATATAACTTACCCCTTCCTCCCTGTACAGACAAATTTCGTGATTTTATACATAATATAAAATTTCCACAAATTTCAGATGATCAGGAAAAACTTCTAAAAACACCCTTGCAACTAAAAGAGATAAAAGCTGTGATAAACAAACTCAAACCAGGTAAATTTATTTATTTATTTTTATTTATTTTACATTTGTTGACCGGGCTAGTCTAACAGGATATATGTCCATTTTCAGTAGAGGCCCGGGGGGAAAGCTCCAAGCATGAAAAGTGACAAAGTTAACAATATATAAAAAGACATGTAAAATCACAATACAGAGGCCGCATTGGTCAAAAGAAAAAAAAATTATAATAATAAAATTATAAACTTTAAAAAGTATACTAAAAATTATACTAAAAAATTATACTAAACACAATAGTAGGTATGAGCAAGACCCAATAAAGAGAGAAAAGCCCTTATAATTTATCCTCTTACTAAGAATAAAAGAGTAGTAACTAGATTTGGAGAAATAAGTTAGAGGAGTAGGGAAAGGGGGTAAGAGCAGGAAAGGGAAGAAGATATTAGTCTGGGTTAGCACATGGACAAAGCCAATGAGTTTTAAGATGTTCTTTCAGATGTTTTTTAAATAGAGAAGTAGAAGCAAGGGTTGATAAATCAGAAGGAAGACGTTTCCAGTTTTTACCTGCTGTGTTTGAGAAAAGTGAGTCACCAGCTTTGTTGCTGGATTTAATCGAGGAGACTAGGAGCTTATTAGCAGAGCATAGTGTAGCTAGATTTTTATATGGTGTAATCAGATTAGTGAGGATAGGGGTGTTGTTGGGGTTGTATAGGATCTTTTGAGTGATAAGTAATTGTTGGCAGAGTATAGGGTTCTGCAGTTCTAGCCATTCAAATTGTTTGAGGTTGAGACAGTGGTGAGTTTTAAAGGGGGAGCATGTAATGAATCTAGCTATGCTATTATAACAGGTGGAAAGTTTGGAGAGGTTGTTTTTAGATCGGTTAGTATATATAGCAGAGGCATAGAAAAGGGTAGAAATGAGGTGGGTTTCAGCAATAGTTTTCCTGGCAGTAGGGGTAAGGAAGGGTTTAATTCTATAGAGGGTACCAAGTTTCTTGTTAACTGCTTTTATTTGGAGTTGATGTGGTCATCGTAGTTGAGACAATTGTCAATTATTACACCTAGTAGGTGGGTTGTAGTATCTGGGGTTATATTGGTAGCATTGTTAGAGCTTATAGAGAAGAATGGATTAGGTGATTTAAGAGTTGGAGTAAATAGGAGTAGTTTTGTTTTTTTGGGGTTTAGGAGGAGGTAGTGTTGCAAGAACCAGTTTTCAACGTTATGAAAAACAGTTTGGGTGAGGGACTGGAGAGAGGCTATATTCTTAGCTGTACAGATTAAAGTGGAATCATCTGCATATTGAATACAGGTGGCTTGAGGTATGTTCATGTGTAGATTGTTAATAAATAAGGAAAAAAAAGGGGACCTAAGATAGAGCCTTGGGGTACCCCAATATTTACTGGAAGTAATGTAGACAGATTGTTATCTCAAAGTACTGCTTACTGTCTATTTATCAGATACGACCTAAACCATTGTAATGCTTGTGGATCGAGAGAAAGGGCCTTTAGTTTGTCTAGAAGTAAGTTATGGTTAACCATATCAAAGGCTTTTGACAGGTCAATAAATAGTGCAGAGGAAAAAGAGTTTTTATTTATAGAGTTGGTGAAGGATAGTAGGGCAGTTGTTGTGCTATGGAATGGTCTGAAGCCATGTTGGCAGTTTGCTAGGAGGTTATATTGTAGTAGATGGTTTAGTAGTTGTTTGTGAATACATTTTTCCATTATCTTAGCTAATGGGGAGAGTAAGGCAATAGGTCGAAAGTTAGAAAGCTCAATAGAAGATATACCTTTATGTAAAGGGATGATGTGGGATATTTTCCATATGGTAGGGATTTTGCCTTCTGAGATAGTTCTGTTAATAAGTATAGAGATGGGATAGTCTATGGCTTTAGCGGCAATTTGTAGGTATTCAGATGGGAGATGGTCAGCAGAAGGGGTGCAAGGTTTCAGTTTTTGAAGTAGCTTACAGATGAGAGATGTAGGTACAGGTTTTATTTGAAAGGTAGGAGATGAAATCTTAGAGGTATTTAGTGGGGAAGCAGTAAAAGGTGGTAAAGAATTGGCTAGGGTTTGAATGGCTTCTGTAAAGTAGTTATTAAAGGCTTCAGGGATCTGGTTGGAGTTATTTTGATTGAAATCTGCTGGGGCCGGAGTAGTAGAGTGACCTGGCTGAAGAAGTTTGTTTATCCCTGACCAAAATTTTTGTGGAGTTTGTTGGCTAGTTTGTTGGAGATGAAGGTAGAAGTCTTTTTTGTCCCTAAGAATATCTTTCTTGGTGGCATTTCTTAACTGTTTAAAGTGGAGGTGATCTGATGGACATTTGGTGCCTCTCCATTTAGCCCAGATTTTATTTCTGAGGAGGATCTTTTGCCTAGTTTGTTTTGTGAGCCATGGGGCAGATTTGGTTCATATTCTAGTAGAGCAATAAGGTGCATGGTAATCTAGGATTTGAAGAAAGTTAGTGTTAAAAATAGGTCACAGCCTCATCAAGTTCAAGATAGGTGACCAGTCACATGCTTGAAGTTCATTTAGGAAGCTGTCTGGATTAAAGAAATTTTTGAGCGGGTGGTTTTGAGATTAATGTTGTTTGGGATATAGACTTTTTGTCTAATAATGTAGGTAAGCATTAGGTCGCTGATATCATCGGGAAGGGCCTGATGGTTATACCTCTAAATTTTATAAACAATTCACGGAACCTATTTCCAAAGTTTTATTAAAAGTTTTCAATTATATAATACAATACGGTATAACAGATAATTATTTTAATAACTCCAAAACTGTGTTAATTCCCAAGCCAAACTCTGATCCAACAGATCCAGCCAATTATAGACCAATTGCACTGATAAATACTGACCTTAAGATCCTAGCTCATGTTATAGCAAATAGATTTAAAAATATACTCCCCTCCATCATCTCCCAAGAACAAATGGGCTTTATGATAAACAGGCAAACAAGCGACAATACCCTTCTCTTGGATACCTTTGTCTCCAAACCTTCCAACCTGGGCTGACCCTCTAATATACTTATTCCTAATCCTGTCCATCCTCGTCACACCCAGTGTAAATCTTAACCTCTTTAACTCTGCCACATTCAGCTCAAACTCCTGCCTTTTTGTCAATGCCACTGTCTCCAACCCATATAACATAGCTGGTCTCACTACCCTCTTGTAGACCTTCCCTTCCACTCTTACAGGTACTCGTCTGTCACAAATCACTCCCGACGACACTCTTCTCCACCCACTCCATCCTGCCTGTACTATCTTCTTCACCTCTCTTCCACACTCACTGTTACCCTGAACTATTGACCCCAAGTATTTAAACTCATCCACCTTTGCCACCTCTACTCCTTGCATCCTCACCATTCCGCTATCCTCCCTCTCATTCACACACATATATTCTGTATTAGTCCTGCTGAGCTTCATTCCTCTTCTCTCTAGAGCATATCTCCATCTCTCCAGGGTCTACTCCACCTGTTCCCTACTCTCACTACAGATCACAATGTCATCTGCAAGCATCATAGTCCACGGGGACTCCTGTCTGATCTCGTCTGTCAACCTGTCCATCACCATTGCAAATAAGAAAGGGCTCAGAGCTGATCCTTGATGTAACCCTACCTCCACCTTAAACTCATCTGTCACTCCCACCGCACACCTCACTGCTTTCACACTACCCTCGTACATATCCTGTACCACTCTTACATACTTCTCTGACACTCCTGACTTCTTCATACAATACCACAACTCCTCTCTAGGCACCCTGTCATATGCTTTCTCTAAGTCTACAAAAACACAATGCAACTCCTTCTGACATTCTCTGTACTTCTCCATCAACACTCTCAGAGCAAACATTGCATCTGTAGTGCTCTTTCTCGGCATGAAACCATACTGCTGATTACTAATCATCATGTCCCTTCTTAACCTAGCTTCCACTACTCTTTCCCATAACTTCATGCTGTGACTGATCAATTTAATCCCTCTGTAGTTACTACAGCTCTGCACATCACCCTTATTCTTAAAAATCAGTACCAAAACACTTTTTCTCCATTCCTCAGGCATCCTCTCACTTTCCAAGATTTTGTTAAACAATCTGGTTAAAAACTCTACTGCCATTTCACCTAAACACCTCCAGGCTTCCACAGGTATGACATCTGGGCCAGCAGCCTTTCCATTCTTCATTCTCTTCATAGCTATCCTTACTTCCTCCTTGATAATCCATTGTACTTCATGATTCACTATCCCTATATCATCCAACCTTCTCTCCCTCTCATTCTCTTCATTCATCAACCCCACAAAGTACTCTTTCCATCTCCTCAACACACTCTCCACACTTCTGAGTATGTTTCCCTCATTATACTTTAGCACCTTTACTTGCTGCACATCTTATCTAGCTTGGTCCCTTTGTCTAGCTAATCGGTACAGGTCCTTTTCTCCCTAGTTAGTGTCCAACCTTTCATACAACTCTTCATATGCCTTATCCTTAGCCTTTGCCACCTCTCTCTTTGCCATGCACTTTATCTCCTTATACTCCTGTCTACTTTCTTCATCTCTCTGACAATCCCACTTCTTCTTTGCCAACCTCTTTGTCTGTATACTCTCCTGTACTTCCTCATTCCACCACCATGTCTCCTTGTCATCCTTCCTCTGTCCAGATGTGATACCAAGCACCTTTCTAGCCGTCTCCCTTACTAGCTCTGCTGTAGTTACCCAGCTATTTGGTAACTCTTCACTGCCACCCAGTGCCTGTCTTAACATAGGTTCATAGATTAGTATTAGGCTTACTGCCCTTGTGAGCTATTTTAAGCCTAGCCAATTATCCCTTGTGAGACTTGAACCCTGCACCTTGTGTTTTTAAGGCAAACACCTTAACCATTAGGCCACCTTCCCAACCCCTGAACTCCACCTCACAATCACCCTTTTTTAATTTCCACCATTTGATCCTTGGTGCTGCCCTCACACTCCTCCTCCTCTTCTTGATCACCAATGTCATCCTACAAACCACCATCTTATGCTGCCTAACTAAACTTTCTCCGGTCACCACTTTACAGTCTCCAATCTCCTTCAAACTGGCCCTCCTACATAAGATATAATCCACATGTGTGCATTTTCCTCCACTCTTGTATTTCACCCTATGCTCCTCCCTTTTGTTAAAATACGTATTCACCACAGCCATGTCCATCCTTTTCGCAAAATCCACTACCATCTGACCTTCTGCATTCCTTTGTTTAACACCATACCTACCCATCACTTCCTCATCCCCTCTGTTCCCTTCACCAACATGCCCATTGAAATCTGCTCCAATCACCTCTCTCCCACCCTTGGGTACAGTCATCACCAATTCATCCAATTCACTCCAAAATATTTCTTTCTAATCTGTTGCACATCCAACATGTGGAGCATATGCACTAACAACATTCATCATTACACCATCAATTTCCAGCTTCATAAACATCACTCTATCAACACTCTTTTCACCTCCAAAACACTCTTAGCATACTGTTCCTTCAGAATAACTCCTATGCCATTTCTCCACCCATCCACACCATGATAAAACAATTTAAACCCACCTCTGATACACCTAGCTTTACTCCCCTTCCATCTGATCTCTTGTACACACAATATACCAACCTTCCTTCTGTCCATCACATCAGCTAGCTCTCTTCATATACCAGTCATACTGCCAACATTCAATGTTCCGACCATCACTACCACAGTCCTAGTCTTTCTCCTCTCTTCCTGCCTTCGGCCATGCCTTCCACCTCTTCTCCTCCTTCGGCCAGCAGTAGCCCAATTTCCACCAGCACCCTGTTGGCTAACAGTACTGGTGGCAGTCATTGTTAACCCAGGCCTTGACCGATCCGGTATGGAAATATTTACTGGTGTCTGCATGAAATGATTTGGTGATATTTTGTGCCGGATGCCCTTCCTGACGCAACCCTCCACATTTATCCGAGCTTGGGACCAGCACAAAGAAATGCACTGGCTTGTGCATCCCCTGTAGCTAGGTTACCTAAATCCTAACCTACTAATAAATAATAAACCCCATAAGTCTAATGAATTACCCTTTGATAAAAGATCTTACAATATGGGAAATATACAAGTGGAAAGAATCTAATATACTACAACTAAGATTGAAACTCCATCTTCTTAAGAAATATACTATAATTCTTAGCCAAATCCATTATTTTATAAATGCTAAATTTTCACAAAGTAATGTCGACCTGTAGGACATTAACTTAGTTAAACTAATACTAAAAATCTTGCAACTAAAGGAAAAATAATCTCTAGGACATATAAACTTGTAACAAACATAAAATACCAGAATTCTCTATTATTCTCAACCTATTGGCAAGGGAAAAACCAATTACTTACTGAAGAAAGCGAAAGACTGACCATTGAAAATATGATAACGTTTATTCCTTTTAAGAGGCTGCTATACACACAAGTCATGATTAATAACAATGTATATTATACCCCATCAAAGCTAAATAAGTTCAATCCCAAATTTTCACCTATATGTCCACACTCCCCAAACCAAACAGCTGATATTCTCCATGTTATGTGGGACTGTAGTAAGGCACACAACCTATGGTGCTCTTTAAAAGCTAGATTAGAGAAGATGGGATATGAAAAAATAACCCTGTCATGGGAGATGGCTATACTGCATGCCAACACAAATAAACATATACATATCACAATGTGTGCCCTTATTAAATTTTACATCACAAAAAATTGGACTGTCACATCTCCAATCACATGGGAAGACTTTAGCAAACTAGCTATTAAATATATCTCATCTCACAAATTAGTTTATACAACAATAAAACAAATACATTGCTATCAGAAATATTGGGGTTATTTACTAGATGTAATTCTGAAGAATTAAAGATGGACCTCACACTGACCTGCTAAGACAAACTTATATTAAGCAAAGCTTGCATTATAAGCAACCTATCTCCTTTCCTGTCTATGCACCTAAATACATTCCCTAGTATACCTATCTTTAACAAGTGATTGAATTTTTGCCTCTATCTCTTTATAAACTATGCCCCTTATAATATCTCTCTTCCTTCAATTGATGTTAAGAAGTTTTTATCTCCTCTGTTTGCTGATGTAGTGACTTCTAGTGTATATAGTGTATATAATTAGTATTTAACTTTTATGGTTGTTTACTTTCTACATGTACTGTAGACTTATGTTTTTGATGTGCTGTATTACTGTTATTACTGAAAAACTGAATAAAGAGATTTTGGAAATAAAAGTGTTGCTTATGCTGAGTCTGATTGCATTGTTAATAGCATAAAAGGTTAAATACTTGTTTTTGATGCAGAAAGCTGTGGGTTCTACTTCCACAGTATGTAGATGCATTGCTGATACTGCACTGTGTTGTTGTACTTTTAAAGGGAGTAGGTGTAACAAGTAAGGGTGTAGCGACAGATACAACAAAAGTGAGAAAATGTCATGCACAAGGACATTTGTGCCTCAGTGGAAAGAGCAAAACATGTCATTAACCCAAATTCAGGTGCATAAAATCATAATTATGTTTTGTGCGGCATTATAAGAAAAATATTTTAAACAAGTATAGTACATTTTCACCACCAACTCCAAATCAAACAGAATTTTCACCACAGGAAAAAGAAAAGGCCAGTGATACCTTCTTAAACAATTTAATAAAATATGAATGCACAGTCCAGTTCAATAAAATTCCTACAAGATCACTCTTTTACCAATACACAGGATGAGCAGCAACAAATTCCAGCAGGTAAAAAACTGTAAGAAATACAAACACTCCTAAAACTCCTCTAGCTCCTCGTCTCTTGCCCTTTTCAAAGTATACTTTTCATCACATATACCTCCCCTCTTATACACTTTACAATTCAATTATCGACTTAATTAGTAAACTACCTTACATCATTAAAGAAAACATTTCAAGTGACACTCCGAATTCAACTCTTTCGGGGTCTTTGTATCATATTTCAATGAAAATGGAGTCCATTTTCCATAATTTCTTTTTTATATTCAACTCAAATGTTTCCCTAACTTGACTCAAAATTGTAGCTTTTAAGCCCTGTGTATCATTGTTGTGAAATTCCTTGAACTGTAATGCCACAGGGCTCATTTCCCTGCCTTTCTTTATATCCCTTACATGCTTTTCAGCCTTTCCTTAAAACTTCTCTTACTCTCCCAAACAGGTCTATATTAAATCAGCGAATTCTTAAAAAAGTGAGCACTGATTTATCAACCCCATGTAAGTGAAAGTTTACAATCCCGAACACTTAGAACAGTGATTTTTTTCCCAGGGAAAAAAATCGCTGTTCCAAAAAAAAAAAAAAAAAAACTTTAAAACATTACATAAAGTGGGGGAATTCACCCCCCACACCCCCTGACATGGGGGAGGTGTGCCCCCCACACCCCCCTACTTAAATATACCAAACTCCGAGATCACACTACAGTGACAAAAATGGCAAAATAATGAAGGCGGCCAAGCAGTTTCTTTCCCAGGGGAAAGAATTCGGTTATATGCTGTTTCGGTATTTTGCCATTTCGTGCTTTCAAGTTCGATTAAGATGCATTCGAAAGACTGCATCTCTGATCATATAATAGGGAACCCTCCCAACATATACTTTACCACAAGGACATTTCAGTCCATATACTATTCCTGCACTATCACAGGACTATATGTCCTTACAGACAGCATCTTTTTTCATTTATTTTAACAAAAGTCTGTATGATATATTGACAACAACTACATTTTAGACAGGGAAAGGCGCCCTGACTTTGTACTTCCATATTCCTATTTAGCATAGGTAATTGTAACTCCCCATGCACTATAAAGTCTCTTACACTACTACCTACTGAGTAAGAAAAAACTAGGAAGTCAAGTATTTTACTTTTTTACTTTTACTCTTTTCCAAAATACCCCAATGATATTTGGTTAATTCTACCAAATTCTATGAAAAGACAGAAAATTTTGTCACAAAAAACATATTTTGTTTTTCCTGTTTTTTACTACCAGCCCTATATCCACTTATTCTACCCTTACTACCATCTCTTTGCTTTACTACCCTAGCCTTATTCTCTTCCACTATCTTTCTATTATAACCACTTTCTATTAATAGTTAATAAATATTTCAGCTGCTCACAAGGGCATTTGTGCCTCAGTGGAATGAACGAAAAATATCATTAACCCAAATTCAGCTACAGAAAATCATAATTATGTTCTGTGCTGCATTATAAGAAAATATTTTTTAAACAAGCACAGTACATTTTCCAGCATTCAAGATAAAACACATTTATGATGAATGTAGGACAGCGTCTGTCAGTACTTGGACTAAAAATTGGAAGTCTTAAAACATGCAGTTCGCCCAGTTTATTTTTGTTGTGCATTTACAGCTATTGAGTTGGTCTGATAACACAAAGCAGAGTAAGTTGAGTAAAAAACTGAAACTGAAAATAAGTTTGAGAAGCTATACAAGATGCCCATGGCTTACACTACTGTCATTCAATTTCTCTGTCATTCTATTTATATATATATATATATATATAAGTCAAATGGACTTTTTGGATGTGAGAATACTACAAGATGAAGAAGGGAACATAGAAACCAGTCTATTTAAAAAAGAATGTTGGAAGAACAATATACTACCAAGGAACAGCATGCATCCAAAATATACATACAGAAGTGTTATGAGAGGTCAATTCCTTCGAACATCTAGGATACATTCGAATGATGTAACCCTTGACAGAGCCATGAATGATATGTCTGAACACTTGGAGGCGAGAGGATACAGAGAGGAAGAGATAGTGAGAGTGAAACACAATGTGCTGTTAGAAAGAGAAACGAGAGGTAAGCCATACCTGAAAGGAAAACAAGAAGGTGCACCTTCAAGAAACAAGAGGAATGAGCAAAGAGAAGTTAAAATGATTCTCACACATACAACAGATACTGAGGGGATATGTAATATTATTCAAAGGAACTGGAAGATACTATTGTCAAGTGAAGAATGCAAAGAATTGATTGGAGAGGTACCCGAGTTTGGTTACAGGAATGCAAGTAACCTGAAAAATAGGTTATGCAAAGAAGACTACTTAGTACCACGTGTCAACTCTGATAGAAGAGGGACATTTCCATGTAGAAGGTGTACTATGTGCAGGTATATATGCACAAAGAACAGTTTTGAGCATCCCATTACTAAAAAGAAATACACCTGTAGTTTCTATGCTGATTGTAACACAAAAAATATAGTATATTTGGCCACATGTTCATTATGTGACCATTTCTATGTTGGAAAGACAGTAAGACAATTTAAGGAGAGACTATCCAAGCATATAAGTGACATCAGACTCAAAGATTATAAGAATCCTCTTGCCAAACATGTCAGGGACAATGAAGGACATAACTTCAAGTTCAGAGTGCTTAGAGTTGTTCTAACCTCGGAAAGGGGAGGTGACAACAACAACAGACTGGAGCAGGAAGAAATGTATTGGATTGGAAAACTACAAGCTCATAGAAGACCGGGACTGAACACTACATTTCCCATGAAACCAGCACTCAAGAGGCATGGTTTGAGAAGATGTGTGTGATGTGACATCACCCGTCATTTAGCACTCTATTGGTAGAGAGTAACTTTTAAACAGGCACTAACTGCACAGTACACATGGATCTGATGAAGGGTCATTGAGGAGACCCCAAAGCGCTTATCCTTTGTCCTGTTTGTTTTTTATTTTTGTTTCTATTTTTAAGTTATTGTTCGATGTCAATAAATACTTGATGGTTTTAATGAATGCAGTTGTCGTCTATGGTAACGAAGGTGAACTACACTTGCCGAGATTCAAGTAGAGCGGATTATATATGTTGTGCTTGGGAAGACAATACATTTGAAATATTTATCTTATGGTTGCTCAACCGAGTGTTTTGCTGAGTTTTTTGCATGTGGAGTACAATCGTAAGCAAACGCCCGCAGGTGTTGCAACAAACAAACTTTTGTGTTGAGAAGTGGTAGTTGAACAAAACTGCCCTGGCCATGTTCTCAGGACTGCTTGTTGTTGTATTCATACTTTATTTTTCTCAGCAGTACACTCCTGTTTGGTTCTAGTTTTGTCGTGCTTAGATTTATATATATATATATATATATATATATATATATATATATATATATATATATATATATGTATATATATATATATATATATATATATATATATATATATACATATATATACATATATATATATATCTATATCTATATATATGGGTCTACTTCAGAATGCCCAACGTTCAGAATGCCGACTTTCATATGGCCAACACCATATGATTGACATTCCGAAAGACCGACATCCTGAAATAGCACCATTTACCTCCCTATAAACACAGTAAAACTGTGTTATGCAGGGGGACAAGCCTCCCCTGCGCCCCCCCACACCCCTTGCTACTTAAATATCCTCAGTCCAAGATCATACTACAGTTCAGGAAAGGAGAATCTCCCAGTCCTGCACTGTAGCGGGATCTCTACTATCATTTGTTGGCTTTTCAAATGTTTGCTCATATGGTGTCGGCCATATGAGTTTCGAACATTTGAAAGTTCAAACAAATGAAGAGCTGATATATATATATATATATATATATATATATATATATATATATATATATATATATATATAATTGTGTGTGTGTCGAAGCAGACTTTTATGATGGAGTTGGGCAGTTTTGTCATTATTGGTTCATGCATTTTGTTTCATTGTCTACTGGAAAAATGTTCAAACAATAAATTTAAAATGCACTCTAAGTCTAACAAGTGTGCTGTATTATACAAGGAATATAATAAAGTCAGGAAGGTGTATCAAAGAACACATGTATGTTCTTTGTTTTGTGTGCAAGGGGCCTATGATATGAAAACAACCGAAAGGTAATCTTTATCCACCACTGTCCAGATGCATTTTCTTTGGATGTGGTATGAGTTTCAATGCTGTTTCAATGAATGTGAGTTTCAAGGCAGACAAGTTGTAATGTAAGTCTGTTTTCATTGTGAGACAGTATTGCTTTGTTTAGCAGATGTCTATTAGTGTTTGTACATTGTGGTATAAAATGTAAAAATAAAATCCAAATAATCATTGAAGAAGTAAAGCAGTATGCACATTAGTGTCTATGGTAAATGGGGTGAAATAGCCAGGTAAGGGGATATTGGAATGGCTGCAGGAGGACTCTGGTGCCATATTTTAGTTGTCTGTTCTTCAGTTTGCATTTGAAAGTTGGTATCCCAAAATTCCATCAAAGTGGGAAGGGTTACATAATTATGTATGCAAATTTTATATTAATCCGCGTACAGATTTATACCTATTTTTCATGGGCTTTGTCCAGATTTTTGATGTTTCCAGGTTGAGAGGTATGACCTGATGTAGTATAGTATTTCATTGAGAGAATGACTTCAGATCTGACACTGCAGGACCTCATGGCATACCCAGCCAGCACCTCCAAACTCTAGGGAAAAGCTGCCCCATCACAGAAGGATGCGATCTCTGTTTGCCCTTTTTCCTCAACATGTGCATGGCTCTCACATTCACTACCCCTGACTCCTCTGCCTTTACTGACATTTCTATCTGTTGTCACTGTGCTCCAAATCACCACACCTGTGCAGATTACAATGACTGTAAGCAGTCCGACCCTTTTGTCTATTTGGGCATGGTAATATCTGACACATTTAATAATCCAGCAACCACTCCGACTCCAATAACTAATGCCCAAAGGTTTTATTCACAATACCACAATAAAATAAAAAAAATACATTTTATTGTGGTATTGTGAATAAAACCTTTGGGCATTAGTTATTGGAGTCGGAGTGGTTGCTGGATTATTAACTGTTGCTTTTTCCACTCTTCACCCTTGGTTTTTACTTAATATCTGACACATTGTATTACCAGACAATGCACTGTAATGCATATCCTGGGTATACAACACATTTATTTTGAGTTACTGTAGTGAAAACCCATAATTGTAGACCAGATGCTACCTCTTTGCCAGTGATACAACATGTTGCATCTGTCTCTGCCTCACACATGGGCCTTGAGCAGCTGATTACATTGATAACTTTTCAGGAGAGCACACCATATAATCGAATGGTCATCATTTCAAATGTGTTTAATGCCAGCCAAAGTGAACAAAACTTATTTGATTGCTTTTGCCAGTGTTGCGTCTGTGCAAGATTGTGCACAATAGGAAACAGGGAATTTGCCCTTTCCCCACTAGAACAATGTCAGAGTTGGTATATATATAATTAGCAGATATTATTTCAGTGTTGTGGGTTTCAATCTTTGGGATCGATCATTAGCTGCCCCCATTGCAACACTTGTCAGTTGTTTAAAGTATTCTCCTTTGGGGATTGGGAAACTCAGCTAAAATTCAGTGAGTTATTATGCGAGCTACATTTGAACACAGGAACCCGGTTTGAATGATAAAATTTCCATTTTAAAATTAAAAGCTGCTCAATTATAATCCATCATTTTTATCTCACTATTTGAAAGTATTATAGGGTCTTTCTTGGAGAGTTTTGTAAAATAATGAACTTGCATTTTCAAAACTCACAACTTTTTATGTATTTAACTTTTTGGTACTCTTTGGTCCCTGGTATCTAGGATTGTTGGCATTATTCTCATGGCTTTTTATTTAGATTTACTGAGTTTTTTTGCCTGTTCACTTACTAGTGTGCTAATTGAATTAATTGTATTCTGCTGTACCTATTTTATGATTAACTGCATTTGATTACTGGTTTTATATTATAAATGTGACTGGTTCTTGCTTTTTCCTTATGCTTTGATAAAGTCTGTAGTTTTAGATGAACGTTCTTAGCAGGGAGTTTATATTTATATTGTTTTGCATTGTTTGGAATTAAACATTTTACAACAGCTCTGCACTTTGGACATGGCTGCAGTTCATGTAGGAATAATCAAAACTTGAAGCAACAACTGTGTTATCCTAGGAAGAAGAAACATGAAGCCAATGTTATGAATGCGACATATAAGTGTGACAAGTGTGCATATTGTGCCTATGTGGATGAATCTAGATTTTTCAAACACCCTGATACAGGACACTTGTGAGAACTTAAGATCAAAGCAGGATGTGAGACTGTCAATGTGATATGTGTTGCACACTGTAGGGTATGTTTCCGATTTTATGTTGGAAAGACCAACAGTCGTCTCAGGGAAAGGATCAGGGATCATATATATTGCACTAGGAGCGGCTTAGAATATAGTGCTTTAGGGAAACATAGTTTATCCACAAATGAGGAGCATACCTTCTTGTTTCAGGTACTGCATGTTCAGGAAGTGAATAACAGGTTGAGTGACCTTGTAAACCAGACAGAGTCTATGGAGGTTCAGTGGATCCTGAGTCTAGGTGCACACAGGGGCTAGGCTTGAATGACTCTGTCCCCCTAAAACCAGCTTTGAAATCTAGAAAACTGAAATGAGAAGTCTCAACCCTGACTTTGAGTGATTAATACATAATCTAGGTTTGACAGTTATTGACTCCACAAACCCTTTTTCTCCTTTTCTTTTATGTTATTCCCAAATGTTAGAGAGTTGAAATAAATATTCCATGTTATGTTCATTTTTTTTGGCCACTGTATGAACTATTATATTACATTCAGTACACTGCGAATGCTTTATTATTTTCAACAACACTATATTTTTTATACATTTTTTATGTATCTGTACATTTAGGATGGGATGATTGATGCTTAATTTGTTCTGAAAACAGATTGGTAATTTTAAATGTTGTCATATGTATATATAGAGCAGGTGTTTGAGGGTATGTTGTCTGGTTAAGCAATGTTAAACATTGTGAAAGTGCTCACTTATCTACAATAAAAGCTTTGGATTTTATTCTTCTGGATAGGCAACATTTATTCCAGATACCTTCAGCTTTGGGAGTGTTTTTCATTTTACTTTACTTGTGTTTACCTCGCTTTGGGTGTGTTGGAATAAGAACTTTAAGCTGTGTGTGAATTATTTATTTACTTTACATTTGTTTACTGGTTTACTGGGAAAGTCTGACTGGACACAGGTCCTTTTTCAGCAGATGCCCAGGGAGAAAAGCTCCAACAGTAACAAAATCATACATTGTAAAAATAAAAATTAACAATAATAAAAGGAAACAGTGGCACACAAATTCAGCAATACTACAAAGATGGGCAATACAGTACTTTAGAGGTTACAATATTGGGTCTATATCACATTATCAAACTTCCAAAATATCGAACAGCATAACATCAAACTTGAAAGTTCAAAATGTGATATAATCGAAATCTCAGAAAAGCAAATTTTTTCCCTGGGAAAAAAATTGCTGTTCCGAGAAACACACACAACACAAGCACACCAAAAACATATGTCTAATGAGGTGGGCTTCACCCCCCACATCCCTCGACGTGATGGGCTGTGCCCCCCACACCCCCCTACTTAAATATACAAACTCCGACATTGCACCACAGTGGAGGAAATAGCAATGCCGCAGAACGGCCCACAAAATTCTTGTCCTGAGTAAGAATTTGATGTTCTGCGGCTTTGCTATTGTCAGCATTCGCGGTTTTGTGTTCGATGTAATGCCATTCAGCATTATTTGCTTTCATGGCTATGATATACACCCACAATATTAACACATGAGATACATGAATATATACATGCATATAAAGAGTAAGGCAAGGTACAATAGAAATGAAAGAAACAAATGAAGTACGATCGCACTAACTGAGCAAGGTGTGGTTAAATATGGAGAGCAGTGTTATCCAGGAGGGTTGCAAGAACAAAGCCAGCTGTTTACTAAGTGAATAGTTAAGAGCTTTTTGAATTGTACTATGAAGCAGTTAGAGGAAATAGATGTAGGCAGTTTACTCCATGTTTTAAGAATGATGTTTGAGAAGAGAGATTCCCCAGCTGAGTTGTTCGCTTTGGTAGTTTCTAGAAGGAGTTTGTCACTGGAATGGAGGGCTCTAGATGTGGTGGTGGTTGTATGAGATTTTTAGAGCAGGGATTTTATTTGGCTGATGCACGATTTTGTGGGCAAAGGTTCATTGTTTATAGTGTAACAGTTGAGGGAGTTCTAGCCAATTTAGTTGGTTAAGAGCAGTGCAGTGATGTGACCTGTGTGTGGCATCAGTGGCAAACTTGGCAGTTTTATTGTAACATGATTCTAGCTTGGTAAGAACACTTTTACAGAGATTGCTTAGTACAGGGGAGGCATATAAGAGAGTTGACAGGAAGTGTGTATGGGAGATGGTAGCTTTTGTGGACCTAGATAAAATTGTTTCTGTAAAGAAGACCTAATTTTTGTGAACCTTTTTAATAGTTTGCGCAATATGAATTTCAAATTTCAGATTGTTGTCAATTTTGACCCCAAGTAGTTTAGTATGTGTTACTGGGGTGATAATAGTTTTATTTTTAGACTCTAAGTGAAAGTTAGGTGAGCAGAGAAAGTTCTAGAGAGATAAAAGATAAGGAGAATTGTTTTATTGGGGTTTAAAATGAGTTGTGGATTGGTGAGTCATGTTTCTAATGACAGAAATGAATCTTGGATTATGGTGTGGCGGTCTTGTAGGGAGGAGGTTGTACATACTAGAGTAGAGTCATCTGCATATTATATCACAGAAGCATGAAGAATGGCAGTGTAGAGTTGATTGATAAAGAGGGAGAAAAATAGAGGTCCAAGGATGGAGCCCTGCGGGACCCCTAAGGCAACTGGCAGAAGAGTGGAGAGGTGGTGTTGCTGCAGTACGGCCTGCTGCCATTCTGATAGGTTGTATTGGAACCAGGTTATAAGAGGAGCTACTAAGGTTTAGGGAGGTGAGGATATTCATCATTTTGCTGTGATTTACCATATTAAAGACTTTGGACAAGTCTAAGAATATGGCAGATATGAATTACTCTTGATTTCTATAGGGGTTGACTTTATTAGTGAAGGACAATAAGGCTGTAGTCGTACTGTGATAAGGGCAAAAACCATGTTGTGTGTTTGATAGTAGTTTGTGGGTATGAATGTAGTCCATGAGGTGGGTATGGATGACTCTCTCTAGGATTTTATGTAAGGTTGATAAGATGGTAATTGGACAATCGTTACTAAGTTCTGTGGAATTGCCTCCTTTATATAAAGGTATAATGTGGAAGATCTTCCAGATAGCAGGTGCTATGCTGTCAGATATAGATCTCTTAATGAGTATTGCTACTGAGTATGCTATTCCTTCTGCTGCGATTTGCAGAAATTTGGTAGGAGATTATCTGTGGCTAGGGTGGTAGGTGTTAGTTTGTGCAGTAGTCTTTTATGGCATCTACAGACACTGGTTGTAATATAAAGTGGTTGAGGCTATTTTGGAGGAGTTGTTGAGTTGGGGGGCTACTGGGTCAAGGTTGTTGGGGATGTTCTGAGAATTAGCAAGGGCTAGAATTGTTTATGTAAAGTATTTATTAAATTGGGTAGCTATACTATCAGGGTTGTTGTTTGAGGTTGGAGTGGGGGGGGTAGATGTTTTGGCTGGTAGCAGTATATTATTAACTGCAGCCCAAAACTTTTGAAGGTTATTATGTTTTTTTTTTCTGAATATTATGGTAGTAGATTAGTGTTATATTTGTAGTTTGGGTTTTGTATTTGTGGTATTGTTCCCAGGCCTTGTCTCTAAATTTGAATAGGGATCTGCATTCCTTACTCAGCCAGGGTGCATAGTTGGCTTTCACTCTGATGGTTATGGGTGGAATGGCAGTTTAAAATGTCAAAAGATAGTATTAAAGGAGTTAACAGTGTCATCTAGGGGTAGCTGTTTGAGAAAATCCCAGTTACAACATTTTAGGGCAGTGATGAATCTATGTGGATTAAAGTATTTTTTTGTTTCTGATTGTGTGGTACATGGTTTGATTGTTTTGGTAGGTACATATATGCACAAGGAAGGTTAGAAGGTGATCACTCAGACCATCAGGAATGCAGCCTGCCTGTGATGATAGGGAGGGGTTGTTAACCAAAATCCAGTTGAGGATAGATTGATGTTTGGAAGATTTGTCAGTTCTTATGGGGGATGTGATCAGATAGGTAAACCTATGCAGGTTAATGTGTGATGGATTAACAGAGGATCAGTTTAGCCAGTCAATATTGAAATCACCCATCAGGACTGTTTCCTGTGGGAGGGAATTAGATGCCCTGTGTTGTATGCTTTCTACTGTGTTGATACTGTTTCCTGGTGGGCTATAACTGCCAGTGAGGTTAATGTGTTGTTTTTGGGTTGAGTTGTAATTTGGTAAAGATTAGTTCTGCATTTCCAAAGTCAGGGATGTCACGTTCAAGACAATCTAATGTTAGGTGATCTTTGAATAGGATAGCTACACCCCCACCCTTTTTGGTTGTCCTGTGTTAGGTGATCTTTGAATAAAATAACTACACCCTCCCCCCTTTTTTAGTCGTCCTGTCTTTGCACAGTATAATCCTGAAGCTACAATTTCATTGTTGTTATTGTTGGGTTTTAGCCAAGTCTCAGTTAATATAACAATGTCAGGAGCACAGAGGGAAAGTAAGGCATGCAGTTTGTGAACTTTCTTTGCAATACTTCTTACATTCATATTAAGGAGGCAAAGGCAATATTTGTTTTTTCTATGTAGTTGTGAATAATTGTGTGCTAAAGGGCAGCTAGCCGTACTGGGTGGGGAAATGGTACCAGGATTAGGATGTATGTCTCCGGATTGGTTTAGTTTCATTAAAAGGTGTAACAGCAGTTTGGTGAACTTGTAGGTTGGCATATTTTTGACAGGTGTGGGATGTGTTTGGTGGGGGTTGGAATTTATTTGCATGGGAATCTAAATGGCTGGAATAGAAGAGGCCTGGTGCTATGCAATATTTTAATGGTTTTCTGAGAGGTGTGGTGAGGAGGTTTGCCATGGAGGGTTATTGGCTGACAGTAGTAGGGAATTATATGTGGTGAGGCAGAATAGAAGTAAAAGCAAAGAAGTAGCAGTGATGTGTATGACAGCTAGTTGTAAGAGTTTCCTATAAAGGTAAAGCATTTTACTAGTGTACTGTGATACCTGTGAGACCAGTAGATCCAATGGGCTTGATATCAGATAGAGTTTGTCAGTAATATAATGACTTTGGGTGATGAGTAGTGAAATAGTGACTTGTAAAGAAATAGGATTATCAAAGAATTAGATAGTGATTGGATTATATTGGTAAACTGTTAGGGGTTAACAATTGGATGGGTTAGTTATCAGGTTTTCTTGCTTGAATACTAGGTTGTGATTGGAAGTTGTGTATGGGTGGGTTTTAGTTAGTGGATGCTATTTGTTGAATATCTTGGCTGCTATTTTCTGTTGTAGCTTGGGTGGGGTTAGTGAAGTATAAATGTAATTGATGTGGGGGTGTGTGGGAATGAGGGTAGGGTATGGGGAGTGGAGTCAGCCCAAGCATAATGAGTGTGAATGGAGTGGATTGAAACAGGAGTTTGCAGCAAGCTGTGTTTGCTAAAACTGGAGCTAGAATTCAATGAAAAAAGCTCAAGCCAGTACAGATGGGTGAAAGTACGCAATGCAAGACAGAAATGATTAAATGAAAGGAAAGGGAGGACAGTTATGTAAGGAGAGAAGCAGTAGACAAGAAAGAGAGCAGGGGTGGGGGCAAACAAGGTGGATGTGTGGTAGAAGTTGGATAGCAGGAGAGTGGTTATCATTTATGGTGATGCACTAGGAGCTGTGGTTTTGCACAGAATCATTTGATAAAATGTAATATGAACATACATTAATAATGACCAGTGTTTGAAGTCTTGCACTATGCAGCTGTGGGAAGAGTATAATATTGCAGCAGTTTACAGATGGATTCTGTTTGTTTTATGAGTGCCTAGAATGAAAAAAAAAAACAGAAAAAGAATGAATGTAGGTGAGAGCAAAAGGAGAAAATTCAGATGATTTACTGGGAGTGGAGCTGGATGCAGGGTGAGAAAGAGTGTGAGAAAGATAGGTGGTAGATAACTGAAAGACTGTGAGAAAGATAGATAGCAGATAACTTTAAGTGTCAATAACTTTAACAGAAACAAGGCTAGTGTTACAGTGTATAGGAGAAGGTTCCAGGGGGAAGGAGGAGATGGGAATAAGTGAAGTGGGATAGTAATCAATGCACTATAGTAGCAGAAGCAGAAATGTCCAGGGGAAATATTTGTAAAGCAGCTTCACATAAATTCAGTGTGACAATATACATAGATCAACATAAGCAACACATTTCAAGTAAGTCAGCATATACTGCTGAGATAAGCTGCAGTCAGTCTGAATGCTTATCAAGGCAATACAACAATATATAAACCAAAAACAAGACTAACAGTGCAAACTGGAAGCTTTGACATGCAGTGGTCTGTTAATGAAATATCACATACGAGTATACCGCTGTCGGTAACTGGAATAAGGAGTGAACTAGCTTTGGAGTTGTACTCATTACAGCAATGCAGTTAGATAACCTTGTTAAATGTACAAGCAATTCTGGACAGAAATAGCAGGATATATGTTAAGCATATCCGGTTATAACAGCAGGGACTAGTGCCCAAGCCAAAAATTGTATGCTGTGCTTCAGTAATAATGAGCAATGTGAAGGAAAACCAAAAAATCTAGTCAGTTACAAGGCCAAATACTAAAATGCAGTCAGTAGATAACTAGTCATGTAGCGGACAATAGTGATGTTCTATTATCTAGTATTAGCTCAGTTATTCACAAAACATGGACTAACACATTTTAAACACTTCCGACAGCATATTACCTTGTAACAGAGCCATTTTATATATCTATCTATCTATCTATATATATATATATATATATATATATATATATATATATATATATACTCACACACACACACACACACACACACACACACACACACACACACACACACACACACACACATTTCTAATTTAACTTGTTAATGGATTTTGATCATCATCATCATCATCATTCTCTTTCGGCTTTTCCCGTTAGGGGTCGCCACAGCGGATCATCTCTTTCCATTTCTTCCTATCCTCTGCATCTTGCTCTGTCACACCAACCGCCTGCATGTCCTCTCTCACCACGTCCATAAACCTTATCTTAGGCCTTCCTCTATTCCTCTTACCTGGCAGCTCCATCCTTAGCATCTTTTTCCCAATATACCCATCATCCCTCCTCAGCACATGTCCAAACCAACGCAATCTCGTCTCTCTTGCTTTGTCTCCAAACTGTCCAACATGAGCTGACCCTCTAATATACCTATTCCTAATCCTATCCATCCTAGTCACACCGATTGCAAATCTTAACATCTTTAACTCTGCCACATCCAGCTCTGACTCCTGCCTTTTTGTCAATGCCACTGTCTCCAACCCATATAACATAGCTGGTCTCACTACACTCTTGTAGACCTTCCCTTTCACTCTTACCGATACCCGTCTGTCACAAATCACTCCTGACACTCTTCTCCACCCATTCCACCCTGCCTGTACTCTCTTCTTCACCTCTCTTCCACATTCACCATTACTCTGAACTGTTGATCCCAAGTGCTTAAACACGTCCACCTTTACCAACTCTACTCCCTGCATCCTCACCATTCCTCTACCCTCCCTCTCATTTACACACATATATTCTGTCTTAGCCCTGCTGACCCTCATTCCTCTGCTCTCTAGAGCATATCTCCACCTCTCCAGAGTCTCCTCAACCTGATTCCTACTCTCACTACAGATCACAATTTTGATGATTTGTATTAAGTCTTCGCATGGAAGCAATTTATTTGATTTTGCTGTCTAGGAATAGAAACAATCTTTTTAGGGTGTTTAAGATTGTTGGCCATGTGATGTTATGAGGTGTTAAATGCTTTTGTGATATATTTGTCACTGGTTCTGATAAAGTCTTTGAATTAGAAAGACAAAAGTTCTTAACCAGTTGTTTTGAATTTCTCTTGGTGTTTTGTTAACATATTTTAAATTTGACTGTATTGTGAACACAATTTTTTTGAGGTTGCTCAGTTTACTGCCATCTTTCAGTGGCACTATTAGCTTGAAATTGTGAATTTCTACCACCACCTTCTCCCAAAGTGTGTCATTTTTTTTATTTCAATAAAATATGGACTTCCTATAATAAAATCTAGAAAGGGCATTGGAACTGTGCACTACTTGCAGTTTATCGTGCCAAGATTTTTGGAAACCAGGATCAAAGCTTAATGTTTACTACATGTAAGTTAATGAATACAAAGATTGTGCATTCTGACAGAAAACCATCACTGTTTATGTCATGTGTCACAAAAGAGTATACTTCCGGTAATTTTTTTCATCAGCTATGTTACATTGTCTAAAATGCCAAATCACTGCATCATATTGCTGATGTGTTTCTGAAATGTGACAACCTCTCCAGCTAATAAAGTCAAATATATAGACACACAGACACACACACACACACACACACACACACACACACACACACACACACACACACACACACACACACACACACACACACACACACACACACACACACACACACACACACACACACACAATACATGCAGACACACACACATACACACACACACACACACACACACACACACACACACACACACACACACACACACACACACACACACACACACACGCCTAAGGTGTTGTTCATAAGTTTTGTGTCTTGTCCCCAAGCATTGATCTTAATCTTAACTAGCAAAGTCTGTGTGAAGCAAAATCTCTCATTGTCTTAATAATTCCAGTAATGACAGAACTGTGAGTGATATTCAGCAAATAATATACTCGTAAAGCACTGCTTATATATAAACATTTATTATGCAATTAGCAGCATCTTTGAATCCAACAGATGTGATGCTGACATTTAAAATGAATTGATTCTGAAAGAGTAGAAGAATAAAAGAATAAAATAACACATCAACAGCTTGTTATAAAGCTCAACTGAATCCGATAAAGACTTTAAGATACTGACTTCAGAAAACATTCAATAGAATTGCTCAATGAATTTACTTAAAGGTTTAGATGTTTAATTTTCAATACTCTCAGTACACATATATCGAAATATTCATTTTGATAGTACTCAAAAGGCTGACAAATACACATCTCAATTTTAATCAGAAATAATATGATTCAGCAGATCATTAGTGATGTTTTAACCATTCACGAATCGTGCACTGCTACGTAAGATAACAAAGAGAAAATGCAGGACTATAATTGTAACTTCAGTCTCTTACACTGACACATTTTATTCCACAAGTTATGGATTTCTCAGAAACTTGTTGGCCCAGGAGTAGTGTCACCACCAGGGTATGCTGGAGATCTTGGGTTAGAGTCCCAAATGAGAGCTAATACTATTTTTTCACTTCTGTGATTTTTCCAGTAAAAATAAGTGATTATAACTTATCTAACTTCATGTACTTTTATGGATGCTGTATATATCAAATATAATTTTTATTCAACAAATTATTGAATCATATAATTTTGTACTGTAGAACCTACCAGCATTCTTGTCCAATGCACCCTGGTCATTATCCACAACAATGAAAATGTTTTGATGACTGTGGCAAACTGGAACTGACATTTTTATCCAGAACTGTTTTTCTACTTCATACCTTCTACTTGGTGGAATAAGATACTATTCCTACATGACCCTGGATAGCATAAAGTGCATGATGGGAAATGAATGAACATCTGTCAAGAAGGACTGGCATTCAATGAGTGTGTGCACAATGCATGGATATGATATGCTCTGGACACTGCATACCCCTTGGCAGTGGCGGCTGGTGACTTCAAATCAAAGGGGGGCTGCAGGAGATAGCTGAATAGGTGGGGTCAATGGGAAGGGGTGTGGTCAACTAGAAAGGGGAGGGGCTATGCTCAAAACCACAAAAACTAACTTTAATTAAATATGCTGCCCTGGGTGCCAAATCCTCATTATGAGAGTCCAATCAAGACAAATGAAGTGTAAAAGAATAAAAATATTTCAATGCATTGGCTGCATGACAGCTTACTTAATATCTAGATGGAAACAAAAAGGTTGTGAGGCATGAAAAAATAAATTACTTTTTAAATACATTACTGGAATGCCAGTCAAAGTCAAGTATAAGTAAAACAAGCAGCACTCAACTCAAACTGCTTCTCCTTGCACTGCAGTTCTAATTATAATTTATATTCAGCTTTATTAAAGTACCAAGTAACATGCTGAAAGTAACAATCTCTGTGATGCCTCCACTTGTAAAAATGTTTTTTTATTCAAAAAAGACCTGCTGCCTGACAACTATCTACTTGTTTCATGGGGAAAGCATGATCAAAGTAAAAAATGAAAAGCAAGCAAGAAACAAGCTCAAGATACATTGCTTAAAGGATTACTCTACAGGTTATGGACCACACATGAATGGCATTCTGTTTAGTTTACGGGTAAAGCCCTCAGAGATCACTGGAAGTCTCCAACAAGTGTAATGAGCTTCTTAAAATAATGTAATCCCGTCCTTTATTACAAATACTGTCATATGCATTTCAATACCCAATGTTTATACATTATCTAGTTAAGTATTCTCTGCATGGCAACAACAGAAAGGCTTCAATGTTGGCAATTCTTTAACAGTATGCTTATTAAAGCTTGCTTGCATGTTATGATCTCAGACAAGCTTACCTGATGGTCATTAAAGCATTGCTACTTAAAACACATAGCAACAGACACCTTGAGTAATAAGTATAAATCAACAGTACAAAAATATGACAGAAACCAGACCATTCTGCAAAATCAAGAACAGATGAAAAGCCACCGTAGTACTTCAAAATCAAGAACAGATGAAAAGCCACTGTAGTACTTGTGTCTACCTTGGATGGGGGGATACCCTGCACATTTACACTGCATAACTGCTCCTTGCCTTGCTTGGACACATCCAGAGTCACTACATGGGGGAGTGGGGTGCAACAAGTATGTCATAATTTGAAATGTCTCTGGCTGACTGTGAAGGCACTGACACATTTGTCATACCTCTCACCCTCAGAGCAAGAAATCTGGGCAAAGCCATACATAGAAGTGGGACAAAAGCTCAAAAATAAGGACAATTTTTAAATATTGTTCTTATAAACTTAGAAAGATAATAGAATAGTAGGTCTTGCATTAGTATGAATTTTCTGAAGGATATGAAATCTGAAACTCAAATGACATTATTTTCTGACTTCAGTCTTTAATGATTTACCACTAATTTGCCAAAAAAACCCCACAATTTTATGAAAATGGACCAAAAATGTGATGCAAAAATATAAAATAGCCACACAATACAGCTGGGAACCTGTCAAAGAAGGGACACTTTTTTAATATTAGTACTGCTAACTTGAGCAGCTGACAAAATAAAATAATCTACATGCATTTTTGAAATAAAAGTAATCTATAACTCTGATTATTACAGTTATTTCTTAATTGTAAACCATCCATGTTTTCTTCCAAAATTGCTATTTTGCGGAGGGATTATTAGGGGAAAAGCAACATTTTGAGACAAATTCAGGGACAGTTGAGAGGTTTGGCTATGCCTAATTCTATAAAGCAATTCATTTGCATGTACCTCTCAACCTGTTAATGCAATAAATCTGGACAAGGCCAAAAATATTGGGGGAACATATAAACAGTACTAAGAATTGCTCTTGTATAAATTGAGACAGTTGATAGAATAACAGGTCTTACTTTAGCATGCATTTTTCTGAAGGTTATGAAGTCTGAAACTCAGTGTGTCATTATTTAGTGACTTAATTCCTAAATGATTTTCCAGAAAACCACATATTTTATGAGGAACAAACCAAAAATAAGTAGCAAAAATCTATTAATTCTGTGAAAATCTGGACAGTTGGCAGGTATAGTTCAGCTGGGGCTGTCTTTGAGTTTGCCGCCCTTCCCCCTCACAAAATCATGGTCAAATGGAGCCCTCCCCCCTGCAGCCATTCCAATGATCCATTACTTGGCTATTTCACTCCATTTTCCATAAACACTAATGTGCATACTGCTTTACTTCTATGATGATTTGGATTTCATTTGAAAGTTTTATTTTGCATTTATAGCACAAACACTAAGACATCTGCTAAAAAAGCAATGCAGTCTCACAATAAAAACAGGCTTAGCATTAAAAACTTCTCTGCCCTTGAAACTCACATTCAATGAAACAGCATTGAAACCCACATTCAAAGAAAATACATTTTGCCAGTGGCAGATAAAGATTAACTTTGGGCTGTTTTCAAATCATAGGCCCCTTGCACATGAAACATACATGTGCTCTTTGATACACCTTCCTGATTGTACTAAATTATATTCCTTGTGCAATACAGTACGGTTGTTAGACGGCATTTTAAATTTATTGTTTTGAACATTTTTCCAGTAAACAATGAAACAAAATACATGCACTAATGACAAAACTGCCCAATTCAGAACATTTCCATCATAAAAGTCTACTCAACCTTCTACAGTCCACCAGTATCAGTAAATATGCACAATCTCTGAAGTTGTAAAAGTCATCTAAATAATTCCACATTAAAGAAATTTGTAACAATGAAGAGGTTGCTGCTAGCAAACAACTTTATATGTCATTACTTATTCATCTACAAATAAAGTGCCTGTTGCCCTTGAGGAATAAATTGCCTATGTTGCAATCATTAAAAAAAATAATAAGCTAGTAATATCGCAATAGGGACTGTATGGCAAACTGATAACAGGTTCATAGTTACTACTCTAGGTATCTTTGCCAAAAAGGACTGCAGCATCCACCCACTTTACAACACAGTACAGTATCAGCAATGCATCTATCTACTGTAGGAGTAGAACCCACAGCCTTCTGCATCAAAAGCAAGTACACTACCTGTTGTGCTATTAACAATACAAGCAGACTCCGAATAAGCAGCACTAAAGTTTTGTTCCCCTGCAGCTCTCAGCTCCTTGTAAAATCTAGTCGACACGCAGTTGTATCTCTGAACTTTGTAGCACAAGAAATCTGGAAAAAGCCAAAATTTATTGGGGGGGGGGACAAAAGCCCAAAAACCAGGGACACATTTTAAACATTGCTTGCATAATGTTGGAAAGTTGCTAGAATAAAATGCTGTGTTACCACCATACATTTCACTGCCACGTCTTTAACTCAGGGGACCCTGTGCAAAACAGTCAGAGAAACATACTACTATGCCAAATAAGATGTTTTGTGAAAGAGAGGAAGACGAACTTAAATGGCTACCATTTAGTGAATTCAGTTCTCACCATAGCTGTCAACCTTTTGGAAAAAAACACCTGAACAAAGCCAATAATGGGGGGAATACAACCCCCAAACATACTCAGTGAATTCAGTTCTCACTATAGATCTCAACCTTTTAGCAAAAAACATGTGGACCAAGCCAGTAATGGGGGGGGATACAGCCCCCAAACATTCAATGAATTCAGTTCTCACCATAGATAACTCTCAACCTTAGCACAAAATACCTGGATGAAGCCAATAATGGGGGAATACAATCCCAAAAATAGGGACAAATTTCAAATATCCATGTTATAAACTTAGAAAACTGCTAGAACAGTTTTGTATTACCATGTACTTTCTGAAGAATATGAAGTCTGAAATTCAAATGCCTGTGATTTTTAAACATTTAACCAGGAAACTAGTCTGACTTGGAACAAAAGACAATTTTCAGCAGAGCAGGGAGAAATGCCAGACACATCTTTGTAAGATGGGAAGACATGCAGACACAAGGCACCCCAGCCAAGAATCAAACCAGAGAATCTGTAGCTGTTAGGCAGTAATGCTACAAGTGCACCACTGCACTACATACTTTGCAAGGAAAAATGTAGATACAGAAACCACAGATTTTATGAGGAACAGAACAAATATGAGGCAAAAATCTGCAATTTTTTTTTAGAAATGGTGGTGGATAAGGAATTCAGGTCCTTGCCACCTGCATCCAAGATACAGGGTTCAAGCCTGAGTATCTCTACCCAGCACCATTTGTTCTCTCTAGCTACCAATATATAGTAACTGGGGCATTACACACACACACACACACACACACACACACACACACACACACACACACACACACACCCTTCACCTACCTGCTGTAAATAAATGTCCTACCTGTTTCACGAACGAACAATCCAGCCAGCGACCAAACACCTACCTGAAGCAGTAATCCGCCAAGCCTACGCAATGAATGTCCCGCAAGAACAGTTCACCTCTCAGTCCTCATTGGTTCTGCCTGCAGCTGAAGCAGTCTGGAGCTCCTCTTCTGTGCGGTTGTCACCACACAGATTCCTGGGTATCTCACAGCAATGATTGCGGGGTACCTCTTTGTCTCTATCCAGACTACTGATAAAGGCAGCTAGTCTGAGTTCTTCTAATGTGTCTGCGCATGTGTAGAGGAGTCGAGACTCATGAATTTTTTTTTCTGTTTTTGTTTTTTAGTTTTACAGATTTTTCTTTTGTTTTTTCTAGGTGGGAGGGCTGCAGTCTGGCAGTCCAATAGCATGAGCCACTCCTGCCCCTTGGCAATTTGTAAAAGTTGAATAAATGCCCCTTAAACTCAGAGAATATCTGATTGTTCCACTGTGTAACAGCACTGTAGCATGTGCAGAACAACTGTGAAAATGAATGTAGATGCCAATGAATATACAATTCAGTAAGAAGTAAGGGAGTACTCCTGAGGCTATATTTTGCAAGCATAAAAGTGGAGTCTGCCATCTCAAAAGAGCAAAAGAAAGGCAAGACTGCAGTTATAACTCAATGAAAATCATAACATAACATGCAGGATTAGCAACCTTAGGTTACCAGCACATCCAGCCATCCTAAAATGAAATAATACATATATGTAGGCATAAGCATGTTCCATTCACATCTGCAATATGTGTGATCACAAGCTGTGGTCACAACTACCCATTATAGTCCAGCAGGAATGATATGCCTGCCTTATATTTTCCACACATAGTGTGATCTAAAATGCATCTCAAAAAATAATGTTATGCAAATGTGCTCTACATACACCCAAAGAAAGGAGCAAAGTGTAATGGAGTAGTGTGGAATCTAGGTGCTGCCATTAGTGACAGTCACATGGGACTAGCTGCTTTAGTTATCACTTCTGGTGCTCAGTATCCTCATCCTCCACATATGAGAAAAAGTGCCACAGGTGCATACCATGTCAAAGCTAACTGCTTGGCTTTATAAAAATATAGGTAAAAATGCACCACTGACTGTTAAGGCCATCTTGCCAATCTAAAACATAACAGCAGAAACAAAGCAAAACTTGTCCATCACAGAGAGGTTTAAAACTATTGAATACTAAAATCAACAAATATAAGCAAAATAAAAACATGGTAAAAATGAAATCAATTTAAAGTAACTGGATGACCACTTTCCACAAGAATAGCTTCATCAAATCCAGTCATACTAAACTTAGCTCATCAAATTTAAACAGAGGCGCAGCCAAAGTTTTCTTCACAACCTCTGACTTTTCAGTAAAGGTTTTAAAGGGAACATTCCATTTAGTCCAGGCAATTTATCAGCCTGCAAGTCAGCAACCCAGCGAGTTACCACAGTCTCAGTCAAATTGCAGAGATCCCCCATTCTCATATCTTCAGTCAATACTTCAAGCATCATAAAACTGAAACTACGGCCAGGATAATTTATAATATGTTGTGACAAAGCTGTTTTTACTTTTTAGCCTGATGTCACTTAACTGGCGCAATGCCCTCTCTTTAAAGGGTACTTTAGTCTTACCAACATAAAAACAATGCATACTTTACACCTAGTGGCATAAATAACGTTCTTAGTAATACAGTCGGCATAAGTCTTAAGTTTGTATTCCTAGTAATAGGACGTTCAAAACAGTTCTCGGAATTTAGAAACCTGCGTATTTTACATTTTATATATGGAAATGTACCCTTTCTCTTAGTGAGTGAGTTCATCTTACTTATAGGTCTATCTTGACATAGTAGTTGTTTTAAATTCATTCTTTTCTTAAAACACAATATTGGCACATCACCCACTACACGTTGGATGTTTTCATCTGTTGTCAAGATCTTCCAGTTGTTCCTTATTATATCATATATTTATTTCACATTCTTCCTGTTGGTTCTCTATTGCTCTTCATGGGTTTATCTTCATTCTGAGCAGTGTCATGAAGAAAATATGGTCTACTTTCAGTTGTCACCTTCTTGGTGTAAGCAGCCCCTTTATAAATCTCATTTACCCAGTAGCCTCCCTTACATAGATGCTGCACTAGCTGTTCAGTTTCTACATTGTAGTTCGCCTCATTAGTACATAACCTGGACGTTCTAAGAAACTGTCCCCTGATGACATGGGGAATATATGTCCTGAGCGCTTGCTAATTGTATGTAAGAGATGATTTTTCCAGCAATCATTCCTGAATATCCGTGTGTTTAGTATACCTTCTACTTCTCTTTCAAATGTAACATCAAGAAGGTCTACCTTCTCTTTTGAACTGTTGAAATCAAAGTTCAAAGATTATGTTGTTTTACTGAGATAATCAACAAAGGCCAACAACTGTTCTTCATTGCCCTTCCAATGGAAAAAATATCGTTCACGAATCTCTTATAGAACAATATATTTGTCTTCCATTCATATCATTGAACACATATTCCACTTCCCAGTCAGCCATTAGAATAGTTGAGTAACTATTAGCACATGAGGTGCCCATCGCTACACCCCATTTCAGTAAGTAGCATTTGTCTCCAAAGAGCAAAACATTATTCTCCAGCACCAATTCCAGCAGGAAGCATATCTGCAGGATCAAGTTCTTATCAAAGATTTTATTTTCAGTCAGAAATTTTCATATGGCTTCAATCCCATAATGATTCGGGACGACCATGAAAACACTTCTCACGTCCATTGTGATGATAACAAATTCTGTTGTTCCAGCCAATGTCTGAAGGCGAGACGATAGAATTACTAAAAAATGATGTCTGCCTTTCAATACCATTGCCTTTGGGAGTGCTTTATTCTGTTTATGCTCAGTAAAAATGGAGGTGGGCTCTGTGTTCCAACCACTACCCGAGACTATGGGGTGCATTGGTGGAGCCTTGGTGTCTTTATGAATTTTTGGACGAACCTTGAACATTGATATAGTGGGATGGATTACTACAAGATACTCATACAGATCTTGCATAATGACACGTCATCAATAAATCATAAAAGGTCTCTTGTATTCTTTAGGTGATCTTGTTCAGTTCACATTTCAATATTTTCTTACAGGTCTTACTATCATTCAATAGAACAAGTATTTCCTATTATAGTAGGATTTATCAAGGAGCACTATTGCTCCACCTTTGTCAGCTGGTTTAATCAAAATATTATTGTTATTTTCAAGCTCCTGTAAAGCATGCCTTTCATTCACACTCAAATGATAAAAACAATGACCATTATTATTGTTGCATATTTCAGCTACTTCCATCTCACAGACTTTACAAAGGTCTACACTCTAGGATCTGGTAGGAGAACAAATGTACTAGGTTTAGTAAAAATATTAACAGAGCCTTCATCAGTATTATTGGTATATAAAAATTGGTTGTAGGTTACATTCTTGTGTCAGAAAAAAAGACATATGGAAATTCTCAAGCGATAGGTTGGTTACGAACCGAGTCTACTCCAATCAATGTCAGGCACCCTTGGTAATGGTAGGATGAGACTATGTACCCCCAGTAGACAGCATGTGCCTGCATAAAAGCCCAGCAGGCCCAAGACAGTAAAATACCTGAGCTGGTGTCCAATTGTGCAGACTGTATTGCATGGGATAGCTCTGTTCAGTCAATTCTGGATGCAAATCCAGGTAATCTCACAAAAAATGAACTAATGACTTTTATATGAATTATGTGTTCCCTGACAGTATATGGCTCAGATACAGATGACTAATAATAAGAAGGAGACCAGATACTCTGTGCATCCAGCAGGAAATGATGTAGGAGGTCTGCGTGGTGAGGTTGCTTGGGATATAGAGTCTAGTACTCAGGGGGCGGATAGGCAAGGAAAGGCACATCCTGAAGGCAATGAGGGATGTCATTAAAGACAATGAGAAACTCAAGGTAATCAAAAGCAGGTTTAACGATAACAGCCAATGGTCACACCACTTGGCGGCTAGCCCTGCCATGGTTCAACAGATAATTGTGCTTGTATAATTTATATATTACATGTATTTGAAGCATGGGAAGAAACTGGAGGATGCTAAGAAAACCCACACAAGCACAGAGAGGACATACGTACTGCACAGAGAAGGCATCCCAGCTAAGAATTGAACCAGAGAATCTATTGCTGTGAGACAACAGCACTTTCTGCTGTGTTACTGTTAGTGAAAGAGTGAGTTTCCATCATAAACCATTAGTGGTCAATATCAGGTAAAAGTAGTGGCCAGAGAAGGCTTTAAGATCAATGGATACTATGCTGAAGACCTGTCAGATGACTATATTGAAAACAAGGATATTAAATGAAATACTCTGGACTTTAGCAATTCAGAAAGGGCAAAAAATAGATGGACCAGAAGACGAGTAACAATATGTCAAAACAGCATGTCTTAAGATGACAAAAAAGTCTGCATTCATGACAGGTGCATTAATAATGTGCATAAGGAAAGCTGGTGGTGCACTGCAGTGGCCCAAGGAAATTGTGAAATAAAATAAACCATCCAGAAAGAAGTGATAGACAGAAAAAGATAGACAAGGTTAAGGAGGAACACTGGCTAACAAAGAGAATAAGAGAACAAAAGAAAAGGGATCAGAGAACCTTCAGCATCTTCTAGAAAGTGATTTAGCAGATGGAACAAAGAAGCTGTATACAGTTGTAAAAAAATGACAAAGAAGATAGCCATCAGCTAGTATTTGCAAGAGACTCTATCAACAATATACCCACCTGTCAGAGTACATGAAAAGACATTATAGGAGTACTTCAAGAAGATTCTAAATGAAGAAACCCCAAAAAATATTTAGTGATGTCTGCGCAGTTCACAATGAAATCGGAAGGAAAACCCACCACAGAAGAAGTGCAAAGGGTGCTGATGAAAAGCAGTTCATTGAATGCGGCAGGCTCAGACATCACAGCAGCTAGGATAAAGATGTTTGGTATCTTACAGGACAAATGGCTCCTGTGGGTACTCAGTGGAGTGAAGATAGACAGAACTATCCCAGACCGCTAAGGAATAAGTGCTCTAATGCCAGTGTTAAAGAACAAATGAGAGATTCATAACTATATGCAGTACATAGGCATTGACCATCTGCCTCACTGCACAAAAGAGTCAAATGGATGATTAATACATGAACCTGCAGAGCAGATAAAAGTAAGATTAGAGATCAGTAGCTCAGATTCAAATCAGGATGCAGTGCAAGAAAGCCAGTACTTGCAATGAGACAGTCAGCGGGAAATAAGCAGGATGTGAGGAAAGAATTTAACTGAATGTTAACCGATGTACAGAAAGCATATGTCAAGGTCATACGATTCCTGGTTTGTGCAGTCATGTGATGATCTGATGTCTGGGAAATGTTGGTAGTACTAGTGCAGGCTATGTACAAGGACCCAGTGAAACAAGAACAAGCAGTGTTCCATCTCACAGATGGATTTTAATGGGAGTGGGAATATACATCAAAGCTGTTAATACTGGTGATGGACTTATTAGGAAATGGATCACAGAGGACTGATCAACAAAGCGAATGGGTACAGACAATGGTGTAGCACAAACAGGCTTTGGAGAGGAACTTCGCAAATGGAATACACATGGGATGAAACTTGAATACAGAGAAGAGAATGCTAATGGCAGCAAATGGCAGAAATCAAGAAGAGATGATAACTGAGATAGAAAGGAAAAAAGTTGAGTAACAGATTAGCAGCTTCAAATATCTGTGAGGTATCATTGCTGAGAAGGGAAGTCTGAATGACGAGGTCAGAACTATAATTATTGGTGTACAAGGCAGCGGACACAGAGTGTTAGGGTATGTCATAAGAGTGCCAACAAGTGTGATGTCACAATGTAAAATATACAATAGCATAAGTTATACATCAGTTTATTTTTAATTAGAATAACTAGGATGCAGGCAAAAGATGCCCTGTGGAAAATTCCATGATGTTTGTAACATAACCCACTAAAGGCTACAAACTGAAAGGACTCCCACATTCTGTTTTAAAGTAGGATGACTGAATAGCTGTATTTTGTGCAGATGACCCTGTCCACTGGATTTGAAGAAACAGTTTGGTCCACAACTGTAGATGCCTGCATACAGATAAAGGACCATACAATGCATCACTGTCTGATCTGAAAATGCAGCTAAAACAGTGAATACAGTGAGAGTTTAAGCAATGTGAAACTAGTGAGAAGGAGGATTACAAAAAGAGAAAAGAACCAGGAATAAAAGAAAGGGAAATAAAAGGAGCAACTCCTAACAAAAGTCAGTAGTGCAGCTCGAATAATACACAAGAAACTATTTTAACTTTTATTTTAAAACAAAAACATGAATAAGAGCTAAGGGCTTTCATCCCCAATAGAACTTCTTCAGAACTCAATTAAACACAAATATCATCAACCTTAAATAATCATATAAAATCATATGGCCCCCGTAGGAACCAATAAAATCACTTAAAATCAAGTTGCTTCAACTTTAAGACTGAATTAATAGATAATGTTTCATTTAAACCTGGATAATGGGTTGCATAGTCTAATTTGTCATGTTAATTCAGATAAATCCAAGTGCTCATTCACTACTCTACCCTATATATCCCTGGTGACTTTATTAACTAGGCCTCAAACACGTCCTACATGGACAGACTCAAAAAACTCCAGCTACTGTCTGTCTCATATCGTCTACTAAGAGGCGATCTCTACTTGACTTACAAAGCCATGTCTGACCCAGCTCTGTTAGAAATGCTACATCTAAAGAAATCCCAATCCCTCTGCACCACACACTCCAGAGACCTCAACCTCATTACCACAATCAACAGAACATGCTGGAGGGACAGGTTCATAACCCAGAGACTGCCCATGCTCTGGAATAGACTTCCCATACATGTCAAGCAGAGCACCTCACTAGCCCTCTTCAAGAGAAATCTTGATGAGTGGATGGAAAATAGAAAGTTCACCCCAGGGATCACTCCAGTCGCTCTACTTGACAGAGGCACTGGGAACTAACGTCAGGCGGCACTATGCCAAGGCACTTCTATGGTCTAGGCTTGTAAAGGCTCCAGGGCCATTTGCCTAGTACACATCTATGAACCTATGAATCTAAAAAAAAAAAAAAAACAAATAAATGAATGACTGGGAAAACTTATTAAATGTCTATAAATTGCATTCGTAGTCTTACAATTTTTAATGTCTAAGAAGTGATCATATATACGATCCCTTAACCTTCTTGTGGTCTTTCCCACATAAAATGCTGAACACTGCTTACACTGAGCAAGATACACTACATTATTACTATTGCAATTATATCGCCCCACAAATCTTAACAATAAGGTTAGCAAGAATGACATCAGAGATGGACTTGTTTAATAGGGGATGTGAGATAGTACTATCCATGTTCATAAAGAGATGTTATCCTACAGAATGTTTGGAAGAAATTTGAAATGAAGTACTTATGAAAAGGGAGAATGTTTTTATCAACTCATTTTGTGTAGCGGAAAAATTATTGGGCAGGTTACTAAGAAAGGTAATTTGGCATCAAATAATAGGAGAGCCCTAATTATCACTTGCACTTTGGATAGTAAAGCTATTGGGAAAGCGATTAATAAAAATTGGCAGGTATTTAATGGTGATCCAAGTGTATATGCAAGAATGGGGGAAGAACCGGTTATGGTATACAGAAAGGATAAGTTCCTTAGAAATGGTTAGAATGGGGTTATAGTGGTACTGAATCGAGTATAATAAGTGATAACATGGGTACAAAAAAATATGGATGTTGTACCCAATGCCCCTACATTCTTAGTGGAAATGCAGTTGTTTATTAGGAACACTACTTATAGAATCATAGGGTGATATAATTGCAATAGTAGTAATTAGTGTATCTTGCTCAGTGTAAGCAGTGTTCAGTATTTTATGTGAGAAAGACTGCGAGAAGGTTAAGGGGTTCATATATACAGGTTCATAGGTTCATACTAGGCTATCTGCCCTAGGGCATTTATAAGCCTAGCCAGAGTGTGTTTGGCTGTCACCTCCCATTTTAAATGAATTTTGCTATGCCCTTTTTCGAGGTTAGTATACTGTGCCTCTGTCTAACAGTGACACAGAAGTGATACCCGGGGTAAACCTACGATCTCCCATCCACTCATCAAGATTCCTCTTGAAGAGAGTCAATGAGGGACTCTGCCTAACCTGGACTGGGATTTTATTCCAGAGTGAAGGGAGCCTCTGGATTATAAATATGTCCCTCCAGCATGTCCTATTTATTTCAGTGCTGAGGTTCAAGTCTCTCGAGAGCGTAGCTCGATGGGATTTGGATTTTCTGAGGTGCATCATGTCCATTAATTCAGGGTTGGACATGGCTTTATACGTCAGGCACAGATCGCCTCTGAGCAGGCGGTATGCCACTGAGTAGAGCTTAGACATTATGATATTAGACATATGAGCATGGCTTAGACATTAAAAACTGTAAGACTATGAATGCACTTTATAGACATTTAACAAGTTTTCCCAATCATTCATTTGTTATTTTAGTAATTAATAAAGTCACCAGGGATATACAGGTAGAGTAGTGGATGAGCACTTGGATTTATGTGAATTAAAATCACAAATTAGACTTGATGCAACCCATCATCTGTGTTTAAACATAACATTATCTATTAATTCAGCCTTAAAGTTGAAGCAACTTGATTTTAACTGATTTTATTGGTTCCTACGGGGACCATGTGATTTTATATGATTATTTAAGGTTGGTGATATTTGTGTTTAATTGAGTTCTGAAGAAGTTCCATTGGGAACGAAAGAGATTAGCTCTTATTTGTTCTTTTGTTTTGAAATAAAAGTTAAAGTAGTTTCTGGTGCATTATTTGAACTGCACTGCTGACTTTTGTTTCGAGTTACTCGTTTGTGAACTTTTTGCCGTTTGGTGTAAAGAAAAGGAGTAAGAGCGAGAGAAGGAAGAAACAGCCCATCGTTGCATGGAGCACATAACCGTTAAACAAGCACATCTGAATAGTAGGGATGAAAACTCAGCTATGGATGCCAAAGTCAGTGCTAATTTATTTCCTCAGTATAAAGAGGGTGATTGCTTTCATAGTTTTATGCAGATATTTGAAACATTTTATAATCAGAACCAAACAGACCAAGCAAAGTGGGTAAGGGTTTTAACTCCTCTGTTTATGAGGAAAACCATTTGTGCTGTTATTAAAATGTTAAATGCTGTTTGTTTAGGCCATATCAAATTACAGTGGGCCAGAATAGTTTAAGATTGTATCTTAAACTTATACAGAAAAAAATGCAGATCAAATAGGAAACCGAGATGACTATATCAGGAATGTGATTGTGGAAATAAGGACTTACTTTCATAGTAGGATGAATGGATGCTATGTTACCACTTTTGAACTGATGGAAGACTTTATAATTATGGACAAGTGCTCAGGAATTTGCCCGAGGATAAGAAAATCCGTTTGACAGGTGGGGAATTTGCCTCAGTTGAAGAGTTACTTTGTGAGCCAGCCCCAACTGCACAAGACAGGTTTGCCTAGCATTACGTATGGGTGTAAGGTATTCATCATATCAGGTTCCACGGCAAAGAGGAAAGTAAATGATTCACATGCACTCCACATTTCCAGGGCAGGATGTTTCCAGTGTGACCAAATGGGACTTGTATTATCTAACTGTTCACAGAGAATATTATGAGAGCCAAAGTCACTTGAATGAGCTTGCAATGGCAGTATTACAGGAATGCAGGGTTGTCTTAAAGCTGCACTTGTTCTAGAATATTATAACAGCCTGGATTCCACCAGGGTGGGAAATAAAAAAGCTGTTGCTAAGAAGGATACTGTATCAGACATAACTATTGTTATACCTGCAGTTGTTAGTAGCATTACTTGACTCTGCTGTCCACTACAGTGAGGGACATGGAATGGATATCTTTTTAGGTACCATTAATACTGGGAAGAGGACAGGTAGATATGCAGGGGGAACTACTGGATGATATATACTGATAGATGTCCTGATAGGAAGTGACTTTGGTGATGCAGTGCCATGCGTATATATTGTTACATACAGCCAGGGGAAGGCCTAATTTGGAAGTCCCTGCCAAAACAGAATTGCAGTGTGGCAGTTCAAAAGAAGTGATGACTAAAAGCAAAATGAATGAATCAGTGCCACAGGTGTCAAAAAGTACTGGACTTCTTCTGAATGGGGATTAGTTCAGAGGAACGGGTAGCTGCGAGAAGTGAGACTACATCTGAATAAAGGTGAGCAAGCCCGGGATTTGTGAAAAAGAGCCAAATCAGAGCTGAGCCAGTGCAGCCCACTAAGAGTTGAGCCACAGCAGCCAATTGGAGCAGTTGCTAAGTTAAAAATAAGTCTGGAAGTCCAGAGGAGATTTAAGCAAAAGAAAAAAGAATACAGTTGCAGCCATACACACATAAACACGCATTGACATTTCCAGCATTCACTCAAATGAATGCTAAGAGTAAATCGATCACACCCAGCCATCACCTTCAATGTGCGTAAGCTGCATTTTTGCTGATGAAGAGAAATATGAAAAAAATTATAGTAAACACAACATATAAGTAAACCACTCTGTATATAGTATACTAAATATTGCCATGGCTAGTGAAAATATTATTTTCCTGTTCTGGTATAATGATGATTTAGTGCACCATAGTTTCACCAAACTTTGAAAAAATAGACAACCCCAAGTTTAAAAAAAATAAATGCACTGCCTAAATGGAACAACAAAAGGCTTGTGAAATGCTAGAATTTGTTAGCTTTGTGTAAGAAACAATATTTTAGTTCCCTTAAGGCAGCTCACAACAACTAAAAAAAAAAAATCAGCATTCTTAATACCCTAACTGCATACAAAAAAAACACAGTGTCCCAGTGGAATGTACCCCTTCTGAGAGGGCACACAACCTCTTGTTGTGAAGTTGCTACAAAATATAATAATAATGATAATAATAATAATAATAACAACAATAATAATAACAATAATAATAACAATAATAATAACAATAATAATAGTAATAATAATAATAATAATAATAGCAAACTTTGGTCTTTGATAGATACTTACCTCCAGCAACCATATCAACCTTAACTGACCCCAAACCCATCAAGAAATTATAGCCCCTTTCTGAACATTAATTTCTTACTCAGAAAAGAACGGAAAACGTAAGAACTACACTAACATTTTGCTATTTCAGCTTCTGGTTGGTAAACACATAGACTTCCCCCTAACAAGTTAGTTTTCGTGTACAAAATGCTTTTGCACCTCTTCCCTAAAAAGGCAGTCCAGTTCTATGCACATCTTTGATTTTTGATAGTGAGGAAACGGAAAGCAAAAAAGAAACTACTACAATAGCATAATAATTTCAACATGTTGTTTTTGAACAGATATACTCATCCCCAAACATGAACTAAGTACCTCTTAGAAATTCACAGCAGAAATGTACATGCACTAATGTAACTGTTTAAATGTATATATTTTAACAGTGGAAACTGGAATACAGGAGGTTAACTTCAGGAAAATAACTGAAATTAAAATACTTCATGGCTAGGCCATAAAAGATGGTACCTTTTAGTTTTCAAGATAGAAAGAGACACAATATCTGTACTAGCAAGCTTTCTGTGTTGTCTTTAGGGTGAAGTAATTACTACTCCTGAAAGCATGAAGAAGTGTAATTGTTTTATGACTTTCAGCATCTACCAGAGATCTGAGTAGAAGCCCTTGTCTGTATATTTTTACAGGTAGATGCTAAAAACTGCTAGCTTCATCAATGATTTTTGGCCTGGGAACTAGCTGTCAGAGGACAATAATTTATGTCATTCTGCAAGTTATCCCAGCTGTAATATTTGAGATATTAATGTGAGAAGTCTCTTAGTGAGAGAGCATAGTGAATTCTGTCTTAGACCTGACAACAGCTAGAAGATCCATTCACCACTTCTGCCTTGGTCTATTATTAAGTTCTTAGGTTATAGTAATTCTCTTAGATTCAGTCATGAATATAGTGAAGCTTAGTTTAGATATTTTCCTTTAATTATTTGAGACTGTCCTCAAATGTTGTTTTGGGTGGGAGGTTGGCATAATGGTTAAGGTGTTTACCTTACAGACATATGGTGCAGGGTTTGATTCTCACATGGGGTAATTGGCTAGGCTTAAAATGACCCACAAAGGCAATTAGCCTAGTACTAATATATGCTTCTATACTATGTTTGGGGTTGGGAGGGTGGCCTAATGGTTAAGGTGTTTGACTTGCAAACACAAGGTACAGGGTTTGAATCTCACCGAGGATAATTGGCTAGGCTTAAAATGGCTCACCAGGGCAGTTAGCCTAGTACTAACCTATGAAACTATGAAATATTTCATGTGGTTTTGAACTCTGATATCACTGTGAATATATATTTAGTATTGTCTTGTTCTCTTAGTATTTATTATTAAATATATTTAAATGGGGAGGGACCGGTGGTGCACTAGTTAGCATTGCTGCCTCACAGCAAGAGGTTCTCCGGTTCAATTCTCAGCTGGGGTGCCTTCTGTGTGGACTCTGCATGTCTCCCTGTGGTCATGTGGGTTTCCTCCGGGTGCTCTGGTTTCCTCCCACATCCCAAAGTCATGCTGTTGGTGGATTGAACACTCTAAATTGGCCCTAGGTGTGAGTGCGTGTGTGTGTGTGCCTTCTGTGGAAAGTTGGGTACTGGCCTGACAACTCGACACCATAAAACTCCACTGCCAATCATTCTGCGGACCATTGTTCCATTGTGGCAACCCCTAAATGGGATAAGTTGAAAGGAGATGATGATTAAACATATTTAAACCTTTCATTGTGGCTGATCCGTGTAGAGATATTTAAGTTCTGAGAGTACTTGCATATTTATTTGGTGACACTGTGTGGGCCACTCCTAATAGCCTTGCTCTTGCTCAAGATACCATTTATGTTAATATTAATATTACACAGTAAGTCTGGACACCCTTTGTTAAGGGCCTTAAAGTAGCTGATAAGGGGTTTTAGAGACAGTGATAACTACCTTATAGTCTGGGCAGAAGGGGGCATAACATGTAAACCTGTGCCAGCCTTTCCCAGGTATGTGTGTGTGTGTGTGTGTGTGTGTGTGTGTGTGTGTGTGTGTGTGTGTGTGTGTGTGTGTGTGTATATGTGTGTGCAAAATAAATTTCAAGAGTGTGTGTGTCAGCTACCTGGGCAGGGACACAAAGCACTGGTTGGACAGAGAGGGTGCTGGAAGTTTTGGCTTAGCCACTCAGCTGAGAACTCAACTCTATAGCTGTGCCAGTGGGGAGTCTTACTGGGGATCTGGAGAAAGAGGTAGAAACCAGCCCTGGACTGACTGAGGTCTCTGTGTGCTCTTAAGAGAAATTGCACTTGATGCAAGAGCTATATCTGGAAATACTGTGTCTGTACCTGTCATCCTCCCAGTTGTTGTCCCCCACTGGTGCCAGTGGAGAGAACTGAGGCTCCTTGATTGTCACAGCTTCCATGATGACAATTGATTTATCCCCTTCTCTTCCTTCAATGCCCTGTGTTTTTGTGGTAACACTTTATCTGTTATCAATTTAGCTGCAGAGTTGGGAATTCATTATTGTATCATGCCATGATGTTGTCAGAGTTATATTTTCTACACTAAAATCTTCACTTCATAAGTAATCCATAACTCCAGTGTCTATTTCTTTAACTTCTCCATTAGTAATCCTCTTTTCTGTTTTTTCCTTTTGTATTCTTACTTTTTGTATTGTAAAATGTTCCATATGGGATGCCTTTGATGTATTTTTCTTCAAATATCTTTGGTGCTGTTTTTTTGTATTAATTATTTTTGCTTTCTGCTTTGTAAAAATATTGCACAATATTAAATCTCTTTTTCCTTCCCATGTCCATATTTCTTCTACAGATCTCTGCTGTTTCTCCTTACTTGTGGGGCTCATTGTTCCATCATGCTGTGATTTAACCTTTATTTGATTTGGTACACTCAATCCTTCACTTTGCAGGTATTTTATAACTTCAGCTTCTATTTTTTTAAATTCTACATTACTAATTTTCTATTCCATGTTCCCCTTTGTGTTCTTATTTTTTGTATTGTGAAATTTTCCATATCTGGGTGAATTTACCTGCATTTCTCTACAAATATATTTGAAGGTGCTTTTTTGTATTCATTAATTTGGCTTTCTCCTTTGCATACATTTATTTATTTATTTACAGTTTGTTTACCGGGATAGTCCATTGGGCCGAGAAGAACCCCATTTCAATGGAGTCCCGGGGGAAAAGCTCCTTAAAAAATTATACAATGAAAACAATACAATTACATTTTGTAATACAGGTGAAGAACATAGTCTAAAAAATTACAGTTTACAGTAGAATTTAGATAAAAATTAAGAAAAAACATTAGTAAATATTCACAAAAACATTTGTTTACACATTGGAAGTATAACAGCAGTGGCAAAAGAGCTTCACGTGGTATCTTATCAGAGTTATAGTAGGATGCGGATAAGAGGTGTTAAGTGCTGATGTAAGAAAAGAGGGATGGTCAGAAAAAGTTGTGTAAAAGTAAATAAGTTAAGAGAAAGGTGGTTGAGAGGCAGTGTAGTCCAGTATAATAAATGAGGAGTATGAGGGAGAATGAGAAAAGAGGGTATATAATGCAGAGGGGAGTCATATGAGGTGAGAGCAGAAGCATGTGATATGGGAATAAAGCAAGTTCTTAAAGGTACAGTGGTTACGGGTGGTACAAATAAGAGGTGGCAGGGAGTTCTAAAGGCGTGCGACAGAAAAGGATAATAGATGTTTGCCTGGTGGGTGAGCAGGCTTGTGCAGTTCAAGCAGATTCTGGTTATTGGATCTTAGAAGTCTATTGGGCAGATGCATTTTGAGAGACGAGACAAGGGAGGGGCAGACAGCAGGATTGAAGATAAGTATGTGAGTATGAGTGAGTTGAATATATGTAAGATGGTTGGGCAGTTATAGCCAATTTAGTTTATGTAGGGCATTGCAGTGGTGGGATGAGGATTTGTAGCCAGTAGCATATTTAGAAATTTTGTTGTAACAGAAACAGAGTTTTGTCTTTAGAGAAGATTGAAGGTTAGTAAGAAGTGAGGCGCCATATAAGAGGGAAGGAGTGAGGTATATTTTAGAGAGAACAAACTTAGTAACAGGAGTGAGGTAGCAGTTGTGGCAGTAAAGCATACAAAGTTTCTGGTGAGTTTTCTTTATATTAGCTTGTAGGTGGGTATCAAACTTAAATTGTTCATCAGTGAGAATACCTAGAAGCTTAGCACGGGATACTACTTCGAGAGAGGTATTATTCTGGCTAGTAATGGCGAATGAGTTCTTGTCTGTAGTGGTATTTTTTGAAGGAGTAAATATCATGATTATAGTTTTTGACACATTGAGTGCATATTGAGTTCATTTTAAGAGAGTGGATGTGGAAGTGGCAGAGTAGATGATCCTAGAATCATCTGCGTATTGGATAAGTTTAGCATTAGAGATGCTCTGGTAGAAGTTATTTATGAAAACATTGAACAGTAGGGGACCTAATATGGAACTCTGGAGTACACCTGTAGGAGTATAAAGGAAGAAGGAGGTGTTTTTTTTTTCCACTTGTCAGCTTTTGCCAGTTGGAGAGGTAACTAGTGAACCAGATGATAGAAAAGAAGGATAGATTAAGATTAGAGGGTTTGGACAGGAGAAGGTTATGAGAGATAGTATCAAAGGCCTTGGATAAGTCCAGCAGGAGGGTAGACACTAGGCAGCTAGATTCATGAGCTTTATTGATGGTTTTGAGAAGGGAGAAGAGAGTGGAGGTGGTACTGTGGCCGGGTCTAAATCCATGTAGTGTGGGGGTAAGCAGGTGGTTTCCAATGAGGTAGGGTAAAAGTTGTAGGTGAATACATTTTTCTAGAACATTTGAGATATGGGATGAGATGGCAATTGACCGGAAAGCGGGAATGTCATTGTTGTTGCCCCCCTTTATGAAGGGGAATGATAAAGGCCTTTTTCCAGAGTAGGGGTACATAGCCTTCTTGGATTGTATGGTTTATTAGAATGGAGATGAGGAATGCGATGGCATCGGCAGCTATTTTTAGGAAGTAGGAAGGAAGGTCATCAGGGGCATTAGAGCATGGTTTCAATTTCTGAAGGAGTTTTTTTATGGTGGAAATAGTAATGGGTTTGATAGAGAAGGGGGGGTGAGAGGCAGTAGCATTTGGGGAGGAAAAGATAGGAGGAGGTGGAAATAAAGCTATGTTAGGGAAGAATGTTGTTAGTTTGGCTGTAGAATCAGTAAAGAAGGAGCTAAATTGGGTGGCTAAGGATTGAGGAATTCAGATCAGGGCAGGGGTTGTCTTTTTGTTGGGATTGAGGAGGGAGGTGATACCATTCCAGAATTTTTTATGGTTAGTCTTGTGGTTATTTTGAAGTATGGAGAAGTAGGATTTATGGTCGGAAACAATATGTTTTTTTATCTTTGTTGCAAAGTAGCTTATATTCATTCAAGGCGGTGGGAGTTTAATATTTCTGGTAGTGTTTCCAGGCTTTGTCGCGGAGATGCATGATTGTTGTGGTTTCTTTGGTTAACCATGAGACAGTGCTACTTTTAATTATTTTGATTTTGGAGGGAGCAAAGCTATTTAACATGTTTATGAATGTTGTTTTGAAGTAGGCAACGGCATTATCTAGGGAGAGGGTTTTTAGAGGGCTCCAGCTTATGTGTTTTTGAGAGTTAGAGAAGGTTTCAGGGTTGACAATTTTTAGAAGGCGTGTAGAGATGTAACTGTGGGATAGTTGTAAGTAAGAGGGAAGGCGATGAGCGAAAGATGGAAGATGATTGGTAAGAGAGTCAGGGAGGGTACCACTGCTGGAAATGTAATGGAAATGAGAAACTAGAATCCAGTCAAGGGTACTACCAGAAGAGTAGTGCTTGGAGGGCCTGGTAGCAAAGTTGATTAGTTGTGAGAAGTTATATAGGTTTAGGTTTAGGGAGGTTGTAGGAGATTGAATGGTGGTCCAGTTAATATTAACTTCACTGAGGATTATGGTCTCATTGCTAATGTTGGAGGACAACCAGGAGATGATATCCTCAAGAATGGGCATATTGTCTCCAGGAGGAATGCAAAGAGTGGCTATGCATATATGTTTGTGTCTATTCATCTGAAGTAGGGCCAGTGTTAGTTCGGCATTGGTAAATTGGGGTATGGGTTTAGTATAGGGAGTAGAGAAGAGCTACTGCACCACCTTTCTTATGGGTCCTGTCTTTTCTAATGACATTATAGTTGGGGGGGGATGATTTCAGAGTCTTTAATGTGGGGTTTTAGCCATGTTTCAAAGATGGACAGGATGTATGGGTGATTATAGAGCAGCCAGGCATGGAAGTTAGGAATTTTGTTACATAAATATTGCACCATATCAAATTTCTTTTTCTTTCCCATGTCCATATTTCTTTTTATACCGTTCAAAAAGCTCCACATTTTGTTTATATTTTTTATACTTCCTCAGTCACTTTTTTTTTCCAAACAGCCCAAAATTTCTTGATCTATATACAGTTCTTCATAAATCTGTTGTGTTAATGAACACACATTTTCATTTGAAGCTTTAGACAGGTTTTCTTCTGCGACTATTTTTCATTCCTCTAATTTGTCTCTTACTCTTTCTGTATATCTTTTGTCTGCCTTTTCTGGGCTTCTTTCATAATGGTAGCAATATAATTTCTTTTTTATCCTCAGTAGTCCACTCAAATTCTTTTATGGCTCTTGGCATGCCAGGTTTTGTGTTTTTTGTAGACTACTACTTCCTTCCTTCCTGCCCAAAACCCATTGTATGAATGTTTTCTTGAGGATTCTGTCATTTTTCCCAGTCGTAGCACCAGTGTGCCTACTAGGATTGGGCACTTTTTGTCTTGGGACTTGTGCACACATCTGTCTTTTTTATTTTAACCTACCTCTGTCCATGATATATGACATATAAAATACAATCTATCTATCAGTGTCATTTTGGTGAGATTTTATAAAAACAGGGTCTACCTCCTGAAGATACTCTACAAGACTGGATGATGAATTCAATTCCAGCAATACTACTATCCTTTGCTTGCTGATTTTATCAACTGTCCATTCACACTGTGAGAGTATAAAAATATATGTTTGACAAATAATAATTGTGCTTATCCCTGTTCAGCAAAATAAATTTCAAGCAGAATATGGAGGAACTTTTACTGTTTTATGGAAGGTAAATGATGTTAATATTGAAATGAAGTTGCAGGAAAATGGCAGAAACATACAAATTACCCTGTTAACGTCATGTAGTTCTACCACAATAGAGATTCATTGGTACTCAGTATTTGCAGTGGGTTATAGAAGGAATTACAGGAGGATTTTCTAGCATATGTTCTTTGTTTGACTAAGTTTGATACTTTATTAATTGGGTTAGTGTTGTCATAGAAGGTTTTCCCTTCTCTCAATCCAGAAATCTGATCAGTATTATTAAAATTTGGAACCATGTTCTCTACTGAACCACTGAAGTTCATAGGTTCATAGGTTCATAGAAGGTTACTAGCCTAATGGTCCTAGAGCTCTTACAAGTCTAGCCATATTTGTCCAAAGTTGCCCCAATTGTCAGTGGTTAGGTGAGCAATGTTTATAGAGGTAAAGTATATGGTAATTAATACTGACTGCCATTGCTCATGAGGGACATGAGCACCAGAGTGAATTTGTGGTCACTTATCCATTGATCTAGGTTGCATTTAAAGAGGGTCAGGAAGGGGGTTTGTTTCTTGTGAATTGGAAGCTTGTTCTAGAGAATTGGCAGTCTCTGGGAAATGTATTTAGCTCTCCAGCATGATTTGTTCACGTTAAAGGCTAGGTTAAGATCCTTGGAGTGAGTGACCCTTGTGTGGTTTGATTTATAAATCTGTAGCATTTCCATCAGGGCCGGGTCAGAGACTGCCCTGTGAGCCAGGAACTGGCCATCCCTTAGCAGCATGTAGGAGACAGAGTACAGTGACAGAGCTTTCAGCCTTTCCATGTAAGACTTGTTTTTTGTACCCTGAGGTGTATCCAGTTGTTGCAAGTGTGTGGTGAGGTACATGCAGTAGGGAGCATTGTACTCAATTATTGGTCTGATGAGGGCTGAGTAGAATGGAATTATAACATCCTTATATTTATATGCGATGCCTTTACTTATGAGATTGTGCCACACAGAAGGATTTCCTTACCACTGTGGACACATGGTGGAGTAAACAACTAGCACAGCATCATATTATTGCATGATCTTAATGACCACTTAAATGAGGCTGCATCTTTGCACATGTCCAAAGTGAGCCTTTTTTTATGGAAATATGACACCTTGCAGTACAAACCATTCCCATAACCAGTATAAATCCGAAGGACTGGACTTCACTTTTTTGCCATAATAAAAGCTCACTCTTGTAGAATTTGAGCAACTTTTGTTGTCTCATACCATGTAAGACATTTCAGATAAAAAAATAATTTTGTGCAACTGTTAGAAAAATTAAATACTTTTCACAAGTCTAAACTAACCAGATAAGGTCTGTCCTGCATAAATAGGAACAGGTGGCAACCCTACAATTAAAATGTTAGCGATCACTACTAATTTGAAAACATGAGAGCTAGGAAAGACAAAAGGATTTCACAATAATAATAATAGTAATAATAATAATAACAGCAATGTACAAGTAATAATAGTAATAATAATAACAGCAATGTACATGCTCATCAAACACAGGTAATTCAGAAGATTTATCTGGTGAAATATCACAATAATAATAATAGTAATAATAATAACAGCAATGTACAAGCAATAATAGTAATAATAATAATAACAGCAATGTACAAGTAATAATAGTAATAATAATAACAGCAATGTACAAGTAATAACAGTAATAATAATAATAATAACAGCAATGTACAAGTAATAATAGTAATAATAATAACAGCAATGTCCAAGTAATAACAGTAACAATAATAACAGCAATGTACAAGCTCATCAAACATAGGTAATTCAGAAGATTTATCTGGTGAAATATCACAATAATAATAATAGTAATAATAATAATAACAGCAATGTACAAGTAATAATAGTAATAATAATAATAACAGCAATGTACAAGTAATAATAGTAATAATAATAACAGCAATGTCCAAGTAATAATAGTAATAATAATAACAGCAATGTACATGCTCATCAAACATAGGTAATTCAGAAGATTTATCTGGTGAAATATCACAATAATAATAATAGTAATAATAATAACAGCAATGTACAAGTAATAATAGTAATAATAATAACAGCAATGTACAAATAATAATAGTAATAATAATAACAGCAATGTACAAGTAATAACAGTAATAATAATAACAGCAATGTACAAGTAATAATAGTAATAATAATAACAGCAATGTACAAGTAATAGTAATAATAATAATAACAGCAATTTACAAGTAATAATAGTAATAATAATAACAGCAATGTACAAGTAATAATAGTAATAATAATAACAGCAATGTACAAGTAATAATAGTAATAATAATAACAGCAATGTACATGCCCATCAAACATAGGTAATTCAGAAGATTTATCTGGTGAAATATCACAATAATAATAATAGTAATAATAATAACAGCAATGTACAAGTAATAATAGTAATAATAATAATAACAGCAATGTACAAGTAATAATAGTAATAATAATAACAGCAATGTACAAGTAATAACAGTAATAATAATAATAACAGCAATGTACAAGTAATAATAGTAACAATAATAACAGCAATGTACAAGCTCATCAAACATAGGTAATTCAGAAGATTTATCTGGTGAAATATCACAATAATAATAATAGTAATAATAATAACAGCAATGTACAAGTAATAACAGTAATAATAATAATAACAGCAATGTACAAGTAATAATAGTAACAATAATAACAGCAATGTACAAGCTCATCAAACATAGGTAATTCAGAAGATTTATCTGGTGAAATATATTTTTTCCTCAGACTACATTTCTTATAGGGTATCTCAAGAAAACTTTTTTATGGTTTAGAGGGAACTAGACATGACAGATGAGTTATGACATCCAGGATTTAAAAATGTAATTACCTGTGTCTTTCATAAGGTGTATGGAATAATTTACTGTTTTCTTTTAAAAATATGGAATACTTCACTGTTGCCGTGCTGTCTTTCACAAGTCATATTAATGCACCAATAAATTGAACTGTCTGTACATTCTAGCAGCTTGTTTTAAAAAGATAAATAGATTCTGTTTGTTTTTACACTCTGTGTAACCTTCTAGGACTGAAATGAATCAGAGTTACAACTGTCCTATTAACACTTGTTCTTTATGACTGGTATTTAGATTTGGAAATTCATTCAACCTCCATGGAGTATATTGAATTTGGTCTGCCATTGTCCATTTTTTTTATTTTTATTTTGTGTCTGGGACTATTCTTTGTACTTGATAAATTTTAATTTGTACAGAAAGTTAAGCCAACAATTTCTGGATTGTTTCCTTGTTGGAATTTAATTTCATCCTGAAGCTTCAGTCCACTACAGTAAGCAGCTGAAAATAACAATAGATGCAGATTATTTTTCTGTAATCTGTCTATGAGCATGAAACGCTTAATTTTCTAATCCATGTGCAAGGGTATCTGCACTGTATTGGTATTACTTTTGGTTTCCACAATTACTGAAGGGAGACTGCTTGGTTAATAGCATTTGCAATATAAAATCAGTTGGGTCACCGGAACAGTGTTCAGTAATTAATATTTTTGTATCAGATTAATAATTATATCAGCCCCAGTGTCCCTGTAAATAGAGGAAAAGGGTACTGACGATGGAAAAGAATTATTAACCCTGTCAGTGAAACATTGTGAGAGTGTATATATATATATATATATATATATATATATATATATATATATATATATATATATATATATATTACAAAATAGTAAAATGCACTAGAAGACTGAGACTGAGGTGGTGTATAGGGCCCACTCACCTAAGACTGAGGTGGTGTAAAAGACCCATGCATCTGAGACTGAGGTAATGTATAGGGCCCACGAATTCTGAGACTGAGGTGGTGTATAGGCCCCATGCATTCTGAGACTGAGGTGGTGTTGAGGGCCCATGCATCTGTGACTGAAGTGGTGTATAGGACCCATGCATTCTGAAACTGTGGGTTAATAGGACCCGAACATCTGAGACTGAGGTGGTGTATAGGGCCCATGCATCTACAACTGAGGTGGTCTATAGGGCCCATGCATTCTGCACCATTTTATCAGTTCATTTCCCTCATGGTTGGGCATTAGACAGCAAAGTCAGTAGCTAAGACATACTAGTATAAATCTGCATTAGCTGGGTAAATATTGTGCTTGTTAGCTTACTATGATATGATTATTAGACAGCATATTATTAATAATCTTTTATTAATTAATCAGAGTTTTGCATTGAAGCTGTAAAATATATGAGACAAACATGTTTTATAAAACAGCTGCAGATCTGTGGCCTTTTCATCTGTAGCCTGTGTGATGCCCCTTGCATTGTCCCAGTAATCAAGGTGCCTCAATCCTCACCACTAGCACCAGTGAGGGAAGTACACATTGAGAGGATGACAAGTGCACACACAGTAAAGTACAATTTTCCTTAAGAGCACACAGAGATCATAGTTAGTCTGGGGATGGTTTCTCCCCCTTTCTCCAAATCCCCAGTAAGACTCCCCACTGACACAGCTATGGGTCTAAGATCTAATCCGATTGGCCAAGCTAAGACTTCCACCACCCTCTCTGTCCAACCAGTGCTTTGTGTTCCTGCCCAAGTAGCTGACACACACACACGTTGAGATTTGATTTATACACAAACACACACCTGGGAAAGGCTGGCACAGGTTTACTAGCTATGCCCCCTTCTGATCAGACTATAAGGTAGTACCAGCTGCCACCTGCCACCCCTACTTATCAGCTACTATAAGGCCTTTACCAAAGGGTGTCTAACCCTACTGTGTAATGTTACTATTATCCAAGTGGTAAGTGTGACCAAGACTTTCAAGGCAATTGGAGTGGCCTATACAGTGTCACCAAATGCATATGCAAGTACTAAGAGTTTAAATATCTCTAAACAAACCAGATACAAATACAATGTATAAATATATTTAATAATAAATAATAAAAGAACAAGGCAATACTCAAACAACACAGTAACTACAGAGTTCAGAATCACAGGAAATATTTTAAAACAACATTGCAGCAAATTCTCAAATAAATACAGAAAACATCTAAACTAATCTTTACTATATTCATATCTATATCTAAAAGATCTTCTTCTTTCGGCTTTTTCCCGGTTAGGGGTTGCCACAGTGAATCACCTGTCCGCTAATGATTGGCAGTGGAGTTTTACGGTGTCGAGTTGCCAGCCCGGCGCCCAACCTTCCACAGAAGGTACACTTACTATGCCTAAATCATACTTACAGAGCAACACACAGGCAGAAGTGCTGAAGGGATGTTTCTAGGTTCAAGACAAGATACAAAATGCACAGTCTCAGAGTGTTAACAAATTAATATCAAAACATTACTGCTGGGTTAACCTGGATGACATCACTCTTTGTCGCCTTCCTTCAGTTCCTAGGCTAACACATTTCTCTGTGATAAATACATATCACTCAGATGTTTGCTCAGAACTGGAAGTTGTAAAACAATTAAATACTTTTACATTTTAGACCTAGTAATTACTTCTCTCCAAGACAATAGAAAGAAACTTCTAGCACTAGACATTGTGCCTGCTTGCTGCACTGAAACTACTTTTTATAGCACATCATAAAGCAATTTTAATTTAAATTTAGTTTCTTGAGGGTTTGTAAGTTAACCCTGTATGTTCCAGCTTCTACTATTAACACATACATTTGTACAGGTATATAGTTTATATTCATTTCTGTTCATTCCCAGTAGGGTACACTGTGGTAACATTCTTGAAACTCAGTACATAACATGAAGTTCAACACACACTTCTGCACCAGTAGTTTAATATACACATAACATATTGTTCTCTTACATTTGTAAAGCATATTAATATTCACAAATGACATACGACTATCCACAAAATTCCAGATAGCTGGACTGGCAGTATCACAGGCTGTATAAAAGTGGAAGTACTTATGTTGTGCATCTTGTTTAAGGCAGAATGTATTGCAAAAGTAGGGAATTAAACAGGCACTGAAAGGCAAAATGCGATGTTTTGTTCTAATGTTCCACATGATTGAGGAGATTACATGCTACTTTAGTTAATGCCAAGTCAACAGTCACAGGATTCCAGAAAATATAATCTCAAACTATCATTATGTGTCAGTAGATATGACTTGTCCATAAAAGCCATAACACATGCTTAGCTAACTTGTTTGCCATCCGGACTGAAGTTTAATAACCAGTGCCTGAACTGATTAAATGATGCATTGGGGTTCAAGTTGCCAGCTTAAACTGTTTTGATTTGATTTGATGAATTAATGGAAAACTTGATATAGAGACTGCCTTGGCCAAGCAGATGACACTGTACTTTGTTGGATGAGGGTCCCTAGTATAATTGACAAGATAATTAAGCTAATTTCTTTTGTACATAAGTGATTTTATATTTTGCTAAGTTATTATTTTGATTAAACTGCTTTTAGCTGCAGTTTGGTTTTGTGTGTCATTCCTTTATCTGTGTTGGGGTTTACCACTTAACCTCAGTACCACAATAACAACCCAACACAGGTGGGTGAAATACTAGACAATCTGTAACACTGTTCTATAGATGGTATTGTAAGCCTATTTGGATGTGACAGGTGTCAGTTCTAATTCAAAGCAGCAGTGCACATTTGCAATAAGCTCTTAAGGCCATTCACTTTTCCCATAAATAATGGGTGTCATTTGTATGGATTTAGGCTGTTTAACCCCATTTTTTGACATCAGCGGGTTTCATATTTCATACACCCATCAAACAATATGGTGGGATGCCCATAATCAAGATTCTAGCACTGACTATAATGATTATTATAATAGAGCAAATAATAGATATTCTACACGAATACTGGAAAGGTTATAATAGTAGAAATGTGCATATAGCATAGTCCTTCATATGAAGGATGTGTGGGAGATGATTTTTTAAAGTAGTTTTAGTGACATTTTGTTAATCAAAACTGCATTCATTCAATTACCTTTTAATTAGCTACCCTGGGTTTGCATAAAACGCTGTGAATCTATAACTAACAAACCATTAATACATGATGAAAACTTTAAGAAAGATATGAGAATAAAGTTAAAAAGTTGAGGTTGTGAAACAATCATTCAGTCTTATTTAATCAACAAGGTCATAAGCCTCAGATTGGTAGCAATTCACTACAAGTAAGCAAGATTAAATATTAATATTTTAACTGCACACTTTGGTAGCATTCATTAAAATTCCTAATCAAGAATTACTAAAACATGCCTTATAGTACGTGCAAGTCTTCTATTAGCATCTAAATGACTCCAACGTGTACTCAGACAATAGCTGGAATTGCAGTGAATTAAATAATAATTATGTAATTATAAACTAAAAGCATCTGTAATTCATAGGTTTGACTTCTTAGCCTTACCTGAATGCTATTTGATGCTCAAAGGTTTGAATGGTTTATAATGAATAAAGAGTTGCTTTTTTATCGTTTGTCATTATTTTATTTTTTTGTTAACTGTGGCAAATGCTAGACATGACTTTAATGGCCTGTATACATTGTTTTGAGTTGAGTAACCACCTTGCTTCCAAATGTTGCATAATTTTTTCAATAATGATGATGACAGATTTAATTCAAATTAAGTCAAATTGATAGATCAGTAGTTTCCCACACTTGTGAAGGAGAATTATATATGCCCCTTTTCATTCTTTGAGAGAGTTTCTTTCCTCTTATGATTTGTTTAGAACCTTTCTCAGCGTGCTACCAGTTTTCCCCTTAGTTGTCCCTGAGCTGAGTCAAAGACCACACCACACTGACTTTGCAATCTTTTATTGAATAAATGCCTTTGACAACCATTAATGATGCCACAGTAGCTCAGATGTGACATATAAACCAATAACCATGAAACCATTAACTCAGCCAGTTGGCATGACCCAGCCTGTTCCAGCTGCCTCCACAGAGTCGTTTTTGCAATCCACAGCCTGGTGGCAAAAATCCCTTTAATTCATCCTTTCAAGCCAGGTGCCACTGGTCAAATCTGGGTCCAACCTGAGGATAGCCAAGGCCGCTGAACAGGAACAGGAGAGAAAACAAGGGGGGGGTGAAGACATAAGGCTGCCACCAACCCAACATGTGTCATGCCATCCCCCTGCAACAGCCAACCTCAAAACCGTATCCTCTGTGTCATGGTGGAACCAGGTTAGACCTTGAAGAATTCTTTAATAGCAAAAACAATATCTAAATTAAACAACTCAAAATCAAGATCATTCAGACGAACATTGTCCAAAACGTAAAAATCAGAATCCAGTCTGTCAACGTCTCTGTGTTGAATTACATGAAAACCAATCTGACTAGCCACCCACATAAGTCTATGACTGATGAAACACCTGGCCCTCCCAATAGTGCCAGACCTCTTAGCACCTTTCCAATAAATTCTTGGTAGGATGGAAGACCAGAACAAAACTAAATTCATATTTAACTGTCATAACCAGTACATATCAGGCAGAAATTACAGAATTCTGGCCAAAAGGATTTTCTCAGGAGCCAGAGGCAAGTCATTACCCATGAAGTGAACTACCAAAACTATGGGCAAAGCTTCCTAAATGGTTATTTGACACCAGATCTCCCAGAACTTAAACCAAAGGAGGCCAGAAAAACCAAATGAATGAACTGTCCAATTAAGATCAAAAGAACTTGAATGACAAACCAGGCAGGCCAGGGCTTGCATTGTAGCTCTCTTGATGAAAAATGACCCAGTAGCCAAATGGCCTCCTTTCCTGAAACAGAAATAAAAAATAATGCCTCATGTAAGACAAAAAGGCATCAGACATATGCCTTCCCCCATTCTTTGGATGACCTTGACAGAATGACCTTCCATGGCCAAGTCAGAGGTATAACCTATCCAGAAGAAATGCGAGGAGTAACCTTGTGGATCAATTCCTTTTCTTGCCAAGGCCTGCCTAAGAAATGAGTTAATCTCTGATAGGTTAAAAGGCCTGCCTGAAGCCCACATGAAAACCAAGTCTGACCTTTTTTGTTTTGTGGTAGTATTATTGTACAGTAATCTGACCGAGTGCACTGGGCAAATGGCCAGCCTATTCACCTTGTCGAATTGAACCTGCTGTCCTTTACCAGATTGATCCATCTTAGATTTCTTTACGTATATTAGTAGAAAATCTGTGTAAATGACAAGGTCTCACAACAAAGATCAAGGAATAGATCATTAGCATGAAATGCACCCACATACAAAGGCAAGAATAAAGCTGCTAATGTAACAAATGTATGAATATCACTCATGGTCTTATACAGACCCAGAACAACAAGGAAAGGAACGGTGTCCCAGTAAGCTTTTTGGAATTCTTAGACAGTCCATGAATATTCTCAAGGCCCCTAAGCAACCTCCCAATCAACCAGTGGCCAGACACTTCTTGAATGCCCAAAAAATGCTCCAACCACACCAAAGCTGCTAAGTGCACCCTGAGAGTTTTAGGTGAATTGCCAGCAGACGACCTAGCCACTAGAAACTGAAGTAAAAACTGCACAACCCATGTCCTGAGATGGGGCAAAAACCTATAGAAAGTATTGAAAACCTGGAGGGATAAAGAAATATGCCTTCCTGGTATTACTGGCTCAGGAACTGACCAGGAGTGCTACTGCTACTCTTCTCCAATTTGCCAGACTACCGCAGGAATTGAAGTGCCTCCTGGATCTGAATGTTTGTCCAACTGGGGTAACTTGGCAAACTAAAAATGGAAAGACTGTCAGCTATAGAGTTAAGACAACCAGGCACATGCACACCAGAGAATTACAAGTTAATCTCTAAACTCAGCAAAACTAAAAGCCTGCTAACAGAGTGGACCCACTTGGACCTGGAGGGTCATTTACTGAGGACATGAACCACTGCAATATTATCCAAGTAAAAAAAACACCCTTCTGTTATGTAACCTCCTTCCACACCAAGACCACCACCCAGAAGGAAAACATTTCCAAAAACATGATGTCCTTCCTCATCTCCTCAGACCAGCTATCCAGTCATCTTTCAGCAAACCATCTGCCTTGAAAGTAACTTCCCATGCTGCATCCACCTGCTGCATCTGTGAAGACCTCAAGGTCATTGGAGGGAACCCAAGGGGACTGCCAAAATGATACCCCATTGAACTGACTCAAAAATGTGAACCATAACCAAAGGTCATCCCTAACCTGTCTGGTCAACAATATTTACCCTTTCAACAAGTCAGTACAAGACAGTTGAAAGCTTCTGCCTGGAGAGACTGCCCTGCAGGCAAAATTTAGCAACCCATATGGCTGCATAATTTCTCCCATGTGGGCTTCGATAGATCCCATAAAGCTCCAAAATAACTGCTGGACGTGCTGAAGTTAGGGCAAAGGAAGCTTCAATGAACTATCAATAGTATCAACTTCCAAACCTAGAAAGGTCAAGACTCAGCATGGCCCTTCTGATTTGTTGGTGGCCAGCAGTACCCTCAACTCAGAACAAAGGCCCTTAAAAATAGACATGCCCTTCAAAGTACCATCCTGCCCCCCACCCCCCACCGCCACTATCAGAAAATCATCTAACTAGTGGACTGCTAAATGAAGGGGTGTTGGCTGCTGCAAGCATCAGTGCAAGGCTGTGCTAAACAACTCGAGGGTAGCACCAGCCACAGAGCACCCCACTGACACTGTAGTGTCAGAAAAATAATTTACCTTCAAAGTGAAAACCTAAATAAGGTCAATCTCCCTGTCTCATGATGAAAAGGCAGAAAGTGGATTAGATGTCCATCTTGCAGATCCAGGGGTTGGAATAGCCCAACATAACCTGATCTAGAGAAGGGTAATGTACCTTGGCCAGCTTAGTGTCAATAAAATCATTAAGTGACCCTCACAACAGGGTGGGACAGATGATGAATCAACCTGGATTCACCTTCCTGTTTCTTGGGAACATGACCAATGGGGGAGCTTTTAAAAGCAGGGAAAGGGTGGTGGAAAAGGGGCCAATTATCCTGCCAGCTAATCACTGTTTCTCTATCAACATAGCAATTTCTTCATGACCCTTTGATGGATGCCAGATGTTTAACTTAGAATCCAGTGGAGCTGTAGAATAGGTAAGAAAGCCAATGGAGAAGCCTTTAACAGGAGCAGCTGTTACCTTTGGATCCAGATAAACTGATAACAGATAAATCAATCTATCTTGGCAAATGGGGGGATGAGCCTGCTGTGTTATGGTCAAGTCCGCTGCCAAAACCCACCCGGCAAATGGGGGGATGAGCCTGCTGTGTTATGGTCAAGTCCCCTGCCAAAACCCACCTGGCAAATGGGGGGGGGTGAGCCTGCTGTGTTATGGTCAAGTCCCCTGCCAAAACCCACCCGGCAAATGGGGGGATGAGCCTGCTGTGTTATGGTCAAGTCCCCTGCCAAAACCCACCCCCTGGCCACAAACAGGTTGCTTAACTCAAAGAGAGGTGTTATTCCCCCAACCTCTTCTTCCCAAGAAGAAAAGCAGACCTGCCCCTGCCAACTAACCCCCCACACCTAGAGACAGGGTGACCTTTACCATGTCCCAAATACAAGTAGCTGTATTTCCAGGCAGGCCAAAGGCATTTTCCATAGTTAAAGGCCCAGAAAATCTTTGTTTCCTTTGTAGTACCACCCCTCTATCAATTCCATTGACATCCGACTTATCCTTCATGGCACTGAGCCATATTTTAGGATGCGTTCACCCCCACCAGAGGGATGCTGATCATAATTCACCCAACTGGAACCACTCTTTACATGGTGAGATTCTATTATCACCCCAAAGTACACTAAAAATGCAGTGGCTGGCTGTTGTCCTTCTTGATAATCACTTCCATGAACACCAAAAAACCCTGTAACCAAGTATCCCAGTTACTGACCAGTGTTCTGGCTGATGCCTTTTCCCAATGACCACTAATGCTGCCATCAAGTTCTTGTTAGATGTGTTGTTGGCATCCAAAATGTATTTAATTCCCTTGGTATCCACTAGGTCAAATATATATCTACAAATACCCTTACTTTTGGCCTTGGTGGGAACAAGCACTGTGATGTGAGACCCCAGGGAATTGGAACCTGTAAGGCTGAAATTAGCTATGGGAGACAAGAAATGGAGAACAAACTCATCCAGATGAGGTAGTGGCTCCTTCCCTAAACCAATGACCTCTTTGGACTCACTATGCAAGCTGGGCACCTACTCCCTGTCTAGTAACAACAGCTGCAGAGGAAAAAAAGGTTTCTTTCTAAAGTAAGGTAAAACAGTCTAGTCCTCACCTTTTCTGGTAAATAATTTATAATCTCATCTAAACAACCCTCAGAAGACTGACCTCTACCATTAATATTTAGCCCTGCTGACTCACCAGAGACATTACTTTCAGATTCTGCGGATACTTCAGACAGACAGGAAGGGGTGACACTTTGGGCAGAGGCATCTCTATTGGTTTTCTTTTGAGCCTTCTTGGCCAGGGTTGGTCCTTTAGCTGAAACCTTGTCCGTATTCAGTAACAGTCTCCTCTTGGAGTTCTGACCCTGTTCAGCTGCCCCCGCTGTCACTAAGGCAGAATGTAAGCATTGAGCCTCCTGGGACAGATGAAGGCATCTCTTCTTAATGACTGGACTGAAAAATAGAGGAGGATTAACACAGTGGAAAGAAAAAGAAAAAAAGAATGCAGGGGATCCAGGGTTCTAGAATGTAGCCCTCCAGCTTGACAAAATGTAGCAGGGACTGAAAAACTGATATGCTGCTGTGGGGGTTCAAGAATGCCATGCTCCACTCCTGCTACAATCAATCTGCCTAAAGATCATGGGTGTGACCATCCCTCCCTGACTAAATATTAGAAAAATAAGCGAAAATAACTTCCCCAGTTAAAATGTAATATATGTCATGACCAAATAAAGGGTATCCACAAACATAATAAGTAATTGAACCTATCAGTTGTCAAACCAGAATAAAGCAATAACCATTACAAGAGCATATCCATGCACCACACACCATAAGAAAATTTAAATATACGCCTTTCGACATCCATCATCCATTATTCGTTGTTACAAGAACATAAACAACCACTGAAATATTGAAATCTCTGTTGTCAGCTAGACCTTTTTACTGAAACTACAGGTATGCTAACATTACCTTGATGCATATGGCAAAGGGACCTATAGCATAATGGTTAAGGTGATTACCTTATAGACACAAGGTGCAGGGTTAAATTCTGACATGGGGTAATTAGGTAGGCTTACAATTGCTTACAAGGGTTGTTAGTCTTGAACCTATAAATTAGTCTGCAAAATAGCATTGCAACAAAAATTAATAAAAAAAAAAAAAAAGGTATTGATTCCAGGATGGGCAAGTCCCTCTGCATTTCTAATGAAAAAGGCAGCAGGCCACACACTCCCTGCTACTCTTATATACCACTCCAAGAAAACACAACAAATGAGGGGAAAGGGCATATATCCCAGTCCCTCTACTACAGCAACCTCAAACTGGCACCATAGAATTGCTGATCTGTCAATCAAATGGAATCAACAGACATCCTATTGGCCACTAACACAGTGAACATCTTTCAGGAAACTAAAGAAACCATGAGAGTGTTGATCATATATTGTACAGCCAGTCAGATGGTTTATGATAGCTTGCATCTACTATTACAGTGTAAATGTCCCACAAACAGATATTACCTCTTGGACAAAGATAATTTATGGCAACAATTTTGAACTCAAGCACCAGATACATTTATTCTTAGAAAAGTAATTAATAATGAATTATATAAATAACTAAACAAAAATAAATAAATTGAAACTGCTTTATTATTGTGTTTCATCTCAGTTGTTATGAAGATCACCAGTTCTTATTAATAAAATTCAGACTAAACATTTTATTGATAATTTTATGCACCTAGGGCAGCCTATGAACATTCTTCATGAATCGCCCAAAACTCCTGGATTGGTTGAATTCTTTACCACTTTTTTATTTAAATAAATAAAATAAACACACACAACTCACACTGCCACAAGCACGACTCACAAGTCACAAATCCCAGTAATTGTTTGCGCTTCTTCTTTTTTTAAAATTAATTTAATTAACAAAGCAATCAGACATTGCAAAGGAGACTAAAGCAATTGCCACACAGCCAGTTAAGACAGGATCTCTTACCCGGTCTGTCACTGCCAGCTCGCTCCATCCTTTTATCATGCCTGCTGATGAACCTGGTGAGCAGAAGTGTAGCGCTACCTTAAAAAGGGGTACACCGCAGCATGTCCCCCCAAAACAGACAATGCAAGCTATGGGTAACTCATCATTGTCTTAGGCCACAAAGAGTATTATAGAAAGTTGTAAGACTTTATGCCCAAGTCATATAATCTCAGAATTTCAGTGGATGATTTTCTATTTTTCTCTTCACCACTGTGTATCCCAGACCATGTGTACACCTGCAGTGCGAATATGAAGTGTATACAATGATCTCAATATGTGTATGTGTGGTGATCCATGCCTATGCCATTTACATGGACATATGAGCCCACCGTCTGTGGCCATGTGTCATTTCTGACTATTGCACATGGTCACTGATAATTTATTCATGCATTCACATTCATGCGACATACAGGTCTGATTACAATATGTATCATTTATGAATGGCAAGTAAATTATGATTTAGTACTCCCATGTACCTATGATACAACATGCTTAGTTTTGCCAGTACAGTACTGCACAGCTTTTGCTTTGAGTTCCTTATCTACCATACTCCTAATGAACAGACGTTTTTTATTGCAGGCAGTTCCTCCTGATCAAGGCTATCAAATTTCTCCTAGTTGTCTGTGTCCTGATGCAGTATGTGGTGGAGATGTTATCCTCACCATCTTTAAAGTGCTAACCAATCACATTGATTGAGTGTAGATACAGCTAGTGAGATTTGCTGTCCTCATCTGGATCCAAAAACATGCTGCTTGATATTACTGTATTTTGAAGCATTGCAAAGTCAGGAATTAAGCTAGTTTTACTCATTATTTCATTTTACAAAGACCCACTGATCATGTCAGGCAATATTAGCATTCCACCTACATGTCAATGCTACTTTCTGTATCAGATCTTTTGTATGCACATATGCAGTTCTTTAACCAGATCTGTCATATGCACATATGCAGTTCTATAAGAAGATCTCTCATATGCACATATGCAGTTCTTTAGGCATATCTGTCGTATGCACATATGCAGTTCTTTAACCAAATCTGCCGTATGCACATATGGAGTTCTTTAACCAGATAAGCACATATGCAGTTCTGTAACCAGATCTGTCATATGCACATATGCAGTTCTATAAGAAGATCTCTCATATGCACATATGCAGTTCTTTAGGCATATCTGTCGTATGCACATATGCAGTTCTTTAACCAAATCTGCCGTATGCACATATGGAGTTCTTTAACCAGATAAGCACATATGCAGTTCTGTAACCAGATCTGTCATATGCACATATGCAGTTCTTTAAGTAGATCTGTCATATGCATATATGCAGTTTAACCGGATTTGTTGTATGCACATATGTAGTTCTTTAACCAGATCTGTTATATGCACATATGCAGTTTTTAACCAGATCTGTCATATGCACATATGCAGTTCTATAAGCAGATCTCTTGTATGCACATATGCAGTTCTTTAAGCAGATCTGTCATATGCACATATGCAGTTCTTTAACCAAATCTGTCGTATGCATATATGGAGTTCTTTAACCAGATAAGCACACATGCAGTTCTGTAACAGATCTGTCATAGTTCTTTAAGCAGATCTGTCATATGCACATATGCAGTTTGTTAACCAGATATGTTGTAAAAACATATGCAGTTCTTTAACCAGATCTGTCATATGCACATATGCAGTTCGTTAACCAGATCTGTTGCATGCACATATGCAGTCTTTAGCCAGATCTGTCATATAAACATATGCAGTTCATTAACCAGCTCTGTCATATGCACATATGCAGTTCTTTAACCAGATCTGTCATACCCACATATGCAGTTCTTTAACCAGATCTGTCATATGCACATATGCAGTTCGTTAACCAGATCTGTTGCATGCACATATGCAGTCTTTAGCCAGATCTGTCATATAAACATATGCAGTTCATTAACCAGCTCTGTCGTATGCACATATGCAATTCTTTAAACAGATCTGTTGTATGCACATATGTAGTTCTTTAACCAGATCTGTCATATGCACATATGCAATTCTTTAGCCAGATCTGTCGTATGCACATATGCAATTCTTTAACCAGATTTGGTGCATGCACATATGCAGTTCTTTAACCAGATCTGTCACATGCACATATACAGTCCTTTAACCAGATCTGTCATATGCACATATGCAGTTCACTAATTAACCAGATCTGTCATATGCACATATGCAGTCCTTTAACCAGATCTGTCATATGCAGTTCATTAATTAACCAGATCTGTCATATGCACATATGAAATTCTTTAACCAGATTTGGTGCATGCACATAGGGAGTTCTTTAACCAGATCTGTTGTATGCACATATGCAGTTCATTAACCAGATCTGTCACATGCACATATGCAGTATTTTAATCAAATCTGCCATATGCACATATGGAGTTCTTTAACCAGATAAGCACATATGCAGTTTTGTAGCCAGATCTGTCGTATGCACATATGCAGTTCTTTAAGCAGATCTGTCATATGCACATATACAGTTTGTTAACCAGATTTGTTCTATGCACATATGCAGTTCTTTTACCTGATCTGTTATATGCACATATGCAGTTCTTAATCAGATCTGTCATATGCACATATGCAGTTTTTTAACCAGATCTGTCATATGCACATATGCAGTTCTATAAGCAGATCTCTTCTATGCACGTATGCAGTTCTTTAACCAGATCTGTCATATGCACATATGCAATTCTTTAACCAGATCTGTCATATGCACATATGTAGTTCTTTAACCAGATCTGTCATATGCACATATTTATTTATTTTTTTTATTTATTTTATTTTATTTTACATTTGTTGACCAGGCTAGTCTAGCTGGATATATTTCCATTTTCAGTAGAGGCCCGGGGAGAAAAGCTCCACACAAAACATAACAATGAGACATGTTAATAATAAAGAAATAAAAATAAAAATAAAAATATAAAATTAGTAATAAAATCAACAAAAGTTAATGCACACAAACTACAGTAGTCATGAATAGTACTAGGTCAGTTTCAAAGCATCTTAATTAATGGATAAAGGCCATGCCCAAAAGTATTTACAATATAGCAAAAAAGTTAGAGTACAAGAGACTAGAGAAGTAGAAGGAGTAATACAAGATAAGAAAAGAGGGAGAGACAGTAGTCAAGAAGTGAGAAAAGAAAAGAAAAGAAGACAAGAGAGAGGAGATGGGAGAGATGAGAAGTAGGTCAGAGCATAGAAGGACAGAAAAGAGGAAAAGAAAAAAACAATGTATTTGCTAACTATTAAGCACAGAGTAGGGTTAAAGGTAGGGAAAAGGGTAGTGAGGGAAGTTAGTGTGGTGTACTACATGAACAAAGCCAGTGATTTTGGAAGTACAGTTTGATTTTTTGTTTGAAGAGAGGAAAGGATGTAATCAGAGTTATATCCCTAGGTAGCAAATTCCATACTCTACCTACAGTATTAGCGAATAAAGAGTCGCCAGCTAAGTTGTGGGCCTTTATGGATTTAGTCATGAGTTTACAAGAGGATCGAAGGGAGGTAAGATTGTTCTAAGGGAGTAAAAGTTGAGAAAGTATAGGGGTGTTATCAGGTTGGTACAGTATTTTGTGGGCAATAGTAAGTTGTGAGGTTATAAGATAGTTTTGTAGTTCTAGCCAGCCTAAAAGTTTCAAATCTAAGCAGTGATGGGTTCTGAAAGGGTTACCAGTGGCAAAGTGGGCAATGTTATTATAGCAAGTTGCTAGTTTGTTTAGGTTAGCTTTCTTGAGGTTGGTGAAGATAGGAGAGGCATAAAAGAGAGTAGATATAAGATGGGAGTGGGCAATAGTAGCTCTCGCTGATGGGGTGAGAAATGGTTTAATACGGTATAAGGATCCTATTTTTCTATTAACTGATTTGATGGTGTTATTGATGTGTTGATCAAAAGTGAGATTGTTATCTATGGTTATTCCTAGCAGTTTAGTTGATGAGTCAGGAGAGATGACAGTGGCGTTGTTTGACAAGATGGTGAAGTTTAATGGGGAGGTACGAGTGGTGGGGGTGAAGAGGAGAAGTTTAGTTTTTTTAGCATTAAGAAGGAGGTATCATCTAGTAAACCATGTTTCTACTGTGTTGAAGATATTTTGAGTTAGTGAGATTAGATCTGAAGAGGAGGATGCTGAACAAATAATAGTGGAGTCATCAGCGTATTGAATGCAGGTAGCTTGAGGGATTACAGAGTGAAGATCATTAATATAAAGGGAAAAGAGAAGTGGACCAAGAATAGAGCCCTGAGGGACTCCAATAGAAATGGGCAATAAGGAGGAGATGTGGTTGTCCCAAAGAATGGCTTGTTGTCTGTTACTGAGATATGAACTAAACCATTTGATGGCAAGGTTGTCAAATGAGAGGGATTCGAGGATGTTAATTAAAGAAGAGTGGTTAACCATGTCGAAAGCTTTAGATAGGTCAATGAATAGAGCAGAAGAGAACAGATTATTGTTGCGGTTGCTGTTGATGGTATCTATAAAGGAAAGGAGAGCAGTGGTGGTGCTATGGTGGGGTCTAAAGCCATGTTGACAGTTAGCTATAATGTTGTGTAAAGAGAGATACTGTACAAGTTGCTGATGAATACATTTCTCCATAATCTTTGCTAAAGGTAAGAGAAGAGCAATTGGTCTAAAGTTGGAGTAGTCAATAGCGTTACCGCCTTTGTGTAGTGGGATAATATGAGAGACTTTCCAGATATCAGGGATGGTTCCCTCTTGGATATTCCTATTTATGAGTATAGTTATTGGGTATGCAATTTCTTTGGCTGCCTTTTGAAGAAAAGGGGAAGGGAGCTTGTCAGCAGAGGGGGTACAAGGTTTCAGTTTGAAAATAAGTCTGTAGATGAAAGAGGTAGAGATGGGTTGTAGAGAGAAGTAGTAAGAAGAGTCTACTAGATTATTTGGGGGATAGAAGTTATTAGTGCTCAGTTGTCTAGCTAGAGATTGAAGAGTTTCAGTAAAGAAGGAGTTGAAAGCATTTGCCGTTTGGTGAGGGGTGTCTGGGTCAGCATTTAGTGGGGAGGGATTTTTGGCTGTTCCTGATGAAAGGAGTGTATTGATCGAGGACCAGAATTGTTTGGGTTTATTGAAATGGGTTTCCTGAAGTTCACGGTAGAACTTTTTTGTCAGTGATTATAGCTTTTTTGGTAAGATTTCTAAGTTGGCGAAAGTGAAGAAAATCAGAGCTGATTCTATGGCATCTCCATTTGGCCCAAACTTTATTTTTAGAGAGGATTAGTTTTTTTAGTTTCATTCGAAAGTCATGGGGCTGTATTAGACTTCATTCTAATGGTACGCTCAGGAGCATGTTTGTCCAAAATGGAAAGGAAAGTAGAATTAAAGAATAATACTGCTTCGTTAAGTGGAAGTGATTTTAAGGGGTTCCAGTTACATGCTCTGAGTTCGTTTTGAAATAGGTCAATTTTAAAGTGTTTGGTAGAGCGTATTTTTCTTATATTAGGGAGGTGTAGACAATCAGTATTCTCTCTTGTAATATAAGTTAAGCAGTAATCACTGAGGTCATCAGGCATAGTTCCTACTTTATATGTGATGTTGACTTTGTTTATGAGTATCCAGTCTAAGATAGTCTATTTCTTACTTGGTTTATTAAGCCTTGTAGTAGAGGTAATGGTTTGGGTAAAACTATTTAGGTTAATATGAGAGGAGGGATTTTCAGCATTAATAGTATTCCAGTCTATATTAAAGTCGCCAAGAATTATAGTTTCTTGGGGGTAATTGGTGGAAACCCAACTGAGAAAGTCTTCTAAGATAGGTATATTGTTACCTGGTGGTATGTACACGCAGATGATGTAAAGGGCTTTTTTATGTAGGCTGTATGTATAAACGGCTTTTATATGCAATTCTTTAACCAGATCCGTCGTATGCACATATGCAATTCTTTAACCAGATCTGTCACATGCACATATGCAGTTCTTTAACCAGATCTGTCATATGCACATATGCAGTTCATTAACCAGATCTGTCATATGCACATATGCAGTTCTTTATTCAGATCTGTCACATGCACAAATGCAGTTCCTTAACCAGCTCTGTTGTATGCACGTATGCAGTCCGTTAACCAGATCTGTCACATGCACATATGCAGTATTTTAACCAAATCTGCCATATGCACATATGGAGTTCTTTAACCAGATAAGCACAAATGCAGTTTTGTAACCAGATCTGTCGTATGCACATATGCAGTTCTTTAAGCAGATCTGTCATATGCACATATGCAGTTTGTTAACCAGATTTGCTGTATGCACATATGCAGTTCTTTAACCAGATCTGTTATATGCATATATGCAGTTCTTAACCAGATCTGTCATATGCACATATGCAGTTTTTTAACCAGATCTGCTGTATGCACATATGCAGTTCTATAAGCAGATCTCTTGTATGCTCATATGCAGGTCTTTAACCAGATCTGTCACATGCACATATGCAGTTCTTTAACCAGATCTGTCATATGCACATATGCAGTTCATTAACCAGATCTGTCATATGCACATATGCAGTTCTTTAACCAGATCTGTCACATGCACAAATGCAGTTCATTAACCAGATCTGTTGTATGCATATATGCAGTTCGTTAACCAGATCTGTCATATCCACATATGCAGTTCTTTAACCAGATCTGTCGTATGCACATATGCAATTCTTTAACCAGATCTGTCATATGAACATATGCAGTTCTTTAAGCAGGTCTGTCGTATGCACATAACCAGTTCTTTAAGAAGATCTGTCGTATGCACATATGCCATTCTTTAAGCAGATCTGTCGCATGCACATTTGCAGTTCTTTAACCAGATCTGTCATATGCACATATGTAGTTCTTTAACCAGATATGTCATATGCACATATGCAATTCTTTAACCAGATCAGTCGTATGCACATATGCAATTCTTTAACCAGATTTGTCATATGCACATATGTAGTTCTTTAACCAGATCTGTCACATGCACATATGCAGTTCTTTAACCAGATCTGTCATATGCACATATGCAGTTCTTTAACCATATCTGTCACATGCACAAATGCAGTTCATTAACCAGATCTGTTGTATGCACATATGCAGTTCATTAACAAGATCTGGCATATCCACATATGCAGTTCTTTAACCAGATTTGTTGTATGCACATATGCAAATCTTTAACCAGATCTGTCATATGCACATATGCAGTTCTTTAAGCAGATCTGTCACATGCACATATGCAGTTATTTAACCAGATCTGTCATATGCACATATGCAGTTCTTTAAGCAGATCTGTCATATGCACATATGCAGTTCTTTAAGCAGATCTGTGGTATGCGCATCTGCAGTTCTTTAAGCAGATTTGTCACATGCACATATGCAGTTCTTTAACCAGATCTGTCATATGCACATATGCAGTTCTTTAAGCATATCTGTTGTATGCACATATGCAGTTCTTTAAGCAGATCTGCTGTATGCACATATGCAGTTCTATAAGCAGATCTGTCATATGCACATATGTAGTTCTTTAACCAGATCTGTCATATGCACATATGCAATTTTTTAACCAGATCTGTCATATGCACATATGCAATTCTTTAACCAGATTTGTTGCATGCACATATGCAGGTCTTTAACCAGATCTGTCACATGCACATATGCAGTTTTTTAACCAGATCTGTCACATGCACAAATGCAGTTTTTAACCAGATCTGTCATATGCACATATGCAATTTTTTAACCAGATCTGTTGTATGCACATATGCAATTCTTTAACCAGATTTGTTGCATGCACATATGCAGGTCTTTAACCAGATCTGTCACATGCACATATGCAGTTTTTTAACCAGATCTGTCACATGCACAAATGCAGTTCATTAACCAGATCTGTTGTATGCACATATGCAGTTCGTTAACCAGATCTGTCATATCCACATATGCAGTTCTTTAACCAGATTTGTTGTATGCACATTTGCAATTCTTTAACCAGATCTGTCATATGCACATATGCAGTTCTTTAAGCAGGTCTGTCGTATGCACATAACCAGTTCTTTAAGAAGATCTGTCGTATGCACATATGCCATTCTTTAAGCAGATCTGTCGCATGCACATATGCAGTTCTTTAACCAGATCTGTCATATGCACATATGCAGTTCTTTAAGCAGATCTGTCATATGCACATATGCAGTTCTTTAAGCAGATTTGTCACATGCACATATGCAGTTCTTTAAGCAGATCTGTCATATGCACATATGCAGTTCTTTAAGCAGATCTGTTGTATGGACATATGCAGTTCTTTAGGCAGATCTGTTGTATGCACATATGCAGTTCTTTAAGCAGATCTGTCACATGCACATATGCAGTTCTGTAACCAGATCTGTCATATGCACATATGCAGTTCTTTAAACAAATCTGTCGTATGCACATATGCAGTTCTTTAAGTAGATCTGTCATATGCACATATGCAGTTCTTTAAGCAGATCTGTCGTATGCACATATGCAGTGCTTTAAGCAGATCTGTCACATGCACATATGCAGTTCTTTAACCTGATCTGCCATATGCACATATGCAGTTCTTTAAGCAGATCTGTCATATGCACATATGCAGTTTTTTAACCAGATCTGTCGCATGCACATATGCAGTTCTTTAACTTCTTGGAATGCTTGTGACAGACTGATATTATCACTGTGTGTCAAAGGTTTCCAGGAAAGGTTATCCTGCTGAATAAGATTTCAAAGGATTTTGTATACCATCCTGAGTCATATGACAACAATACACAGAGTTGGTGAAAAAAAACTACTAACATATAGAAGAAATGTTTTTTTGGTTAGGCCTGGATACAAAAAAAATGAATGCTTCTATACCACATGAATGTGGTTTAAAATAAGTAGGACATTATTTGGGTGAAAGTCCCTTTTCTTCTTATATATTTTCTTTCTTAAATATTTGTTTATTTCATAATGTATTCAGATACAAAGAGAAATATTTTTGCAGAAGCAAGGTAAAGCTATGGATGCCATAGATTGCACTCATGCAAACATCAAGGCACCACCCAGTGAGCAGAGTAGAATCTATATCAACTGCAAGGGGTACCACTCCATCAACTGCCAGGTCATGTGCAATGCCCAGGGCATTATCATAAATGTGTGTGCTGGCAGCCCTGGCGATTATTATGACTCCCATAACTGGCACTCATCACAGCTGTACCAGATGTTTGGTAGGGAGATACATCCCACATGGCCATTTACTGGGAGATGCTGGCTATGTGCTGGAACTGTGCATGATGACACACATCAGAAATGCACACACACACACACACACACACACACACACACAAACACCCATGAAAGAATGCCATAATAAGGCACACGCACAAACTAGGAACATCATAAAGCATGTGTTTGGGCATCTGAAGTCATGGTTCCAGTGCCTCGATATATCTGGTGGAGCCCTGCAGTAAACACCAGCCACATATTCACAGATATTTACAGTATGTTCTATGTTACACAATCTGAACCTGCAGATACAGCTGCAATAGGAACAGCAGAGGGTAGGGATGCACAGCCCTCCACCAGTGCCTAGGTCAGCACAGCCACAATCACAAGAGAACTCAGAGGAGGAACCCAATGCTGATGTCCCTGTAGGCAGATGTAGGTATGCTCAGTAAGCCCTGCCTTTGGCTAAGAGACAATGCATAGCGCACTCATTAACAACCTAAGGACCTAGGGACTGATCCCACACAACCTGTACCTATCCATGTATTGACCATGTACTGTTTGCATCAGACAGAGTCTGCCCTGAACTACAGTTCTGTCAACTGCTGCATTTGCAAGGTAAGTTTCTAACCTACACAGTACTTCTAAGGATTAGTATGATATGGTATGGTATGGTATGGTATGAATGGATCAGCTACTTGTTTGCAAATAAATATAGTGGACTATTTGGACAGAAGTAACATCCACATGGGACTATAGATACCCAGTCCACTATCATGTGTCCTTTAGTAGTCACTAGGCATCATGCATGGAATATTCACTACACCAGTCAAGGGAGATGTTAAACAGAGGGGGTTATATGATATTTGGATTACTGTGTATCCCAGAAGAACATGTGGTGCTGCTCCCCCACCCCCAACAAAGCAGCGTTCCCATATAACTGCTTTACCAGTAACTCATAAATGGTATATCAGCAGTCCAGGCAATCTCAGGGCAGTAACATAGAAACTGATCATATATTGTATGTCTCACTTAATGCAGGAATAACAATGTACAAATTGATGCTGTTGATTATGTGATGAATGACTACTCTCTGCCTGGCAGCTTGAGTGGCACAGTTGACTAGAAAAGTTAGCATGAGTGATAGTGTTGATGGTTCTAATCTGGAAGTATCCACATATTTTGGATGTGAGGTAGCATTATGTTGTTTTTTTAACAGACTGTCAGTCTGTGTGTGGTGTAACATTATTAACCTCTGTCACATATTAATTACATCAGACAGCTGAAGAATGTCATGGACAGTTTGAGTGTAGTGCAGAAGTGCAGACATAGGGGCAGATGTCATTGTCTGTAACACACAAAATCCCAGAGTGGAGTACAGGTAGGTGTGGTGTCAAGCCAGTTTATAAGTACTGACAATCCCACTGGACATGCTCAATACACTTGGTTATACAGAGCGAAGTTCTGTTGCCCCTTGCCCAATGTGACCTGTTATGTATAGATATATCTATACATACATACATACATACATATATGTATACATAATTGTCTGTCACTATCTCTCTCTCTCTCTCTCATAGATAATATATCTATCTCTATGTATATACAAATAGAGACATTCCTATATATACTTATAGCTATATATATAAAAAACATACAGCTCAGGTTTATCCCCATATATCTACATAATATATATATATAAATATGTATATATATATATATATATATATATATATATATATATATATATATATATAGATATATATATAGATTCACTTCATAACACTGAAAGCTCAAAACACTGAAACCAAAACACTGAAACTTCAAAATCTTGAAAACTAAAAACAATGAAAACATATATCATACATATACTGAGTTTAAACAACATAAATCATAGCACTTTCCACCAAGTGTAAGCAGGGGGCTAAGCCACCCTGCACCCCCCACACCCCCTGCTACTTATATATATCAACTCCAAGATTTCACTTCACTACACTAAGTGCAATCTTTGAGTTGATATATTTAAGTAGCAGGGGGTGTGGGGGTGCAGAGGGGCTTGCCCCCCTGATTACACTTGGTGGAAAGTGCTATGATTTATGTTGTTTAAATTCTGTATATGTATGATATGTGTTTTCAGTGTTTTGAGTTAAAGTGTTTTGAGTTTTCAGTGTTTTGAAATTTCAGTGTTTTGGTCTTCTATATTATGAAGTTTTCTCATTTTCAGTGTTTTGAGTTTTCAGTGTTATGAAGTGAATCCATATATATATATATATATATATATATATACATATATATATATATATATATATATATATATATATATATATATATATATATATGTATGTATGTAAATATATATCATACACATACACAGCCACACTTCTATATAAATCCCTGTTATATACATAAATATGTGGACGTCTGTATTGTCCTACATTCCCTGATAATGGTGAGTAAAACTTCAGTATCACACAACCATAATGTTTCTCAAAGGATCCACCTTAAAGGCTCAACAGTACATAATGCATGTACCTGCAGACCTCTGTACCTACAGGATGTCACCTCACATACAGCAACAGGTGAGCAGGTGTAATGTATAATAAAGGACATTTTAATAAGCGGAAACATTGGAACTGGGGAGTGCCTACTGTGTGGAGCCTGCAAGTCCTCCCTGTGTTTGGGTGGGCATTCGAAAGACATGCGTAAATGGGCGTGCCTTTGTTGAAGGTTGAACATCGAGCTGGCACCTCGGCGTTCGTGAAAATCTACTATCAATCATTAATGGACCAGAGTTCCGCTGTGGTGACCCCTAACCGGGAAAAGCCGAAAGACAACAACAACATTGGAACTGAATTTTATAACACTTTTGTGTTGAATTTGTCTGATTGTTATGTTTCTGAAGTAGTAATGTCTGTTTTAGAGTTAGGTTTGAAATTCATTCCCACTGCTTTGCCTCAATTACATATTTTACGAGAGGAGATTTTTGCATTTGGGAGAAAATTACATCTGAGAGATTTTTTGCTAAAAATAATGTTGTATATGTAGGTAATGTGAACCAGGATATTTCTGGTGATGATTCTTTTCACTCGTGTATCTATATTAAGTGAATCTGATGAATGTGTGAGTAATGCTTACACTCATTTTGACACCAGTAGTATCCAGACTAAAAGTCTTTGTATTCCCCTTATACTAACAATTGCATTCAAACTTACATTTCAACTGTTAGTTTTTAAGTGGAAAAAGAATACAAGATTTGTATGCGTAAGAAATCTAGTGTATGTTATAATTTATATAAGCAACAATGGTTAGTGTTTTGTGAATTTTGTGATGATAGGAACTTTGTAGTAAAGCCTTCAGATAAGGGTAACCAAATAGTTATTTTAAATTTTAAACAATATTTGGATATGAGCTACAAGCATTTAAATGATGAACGAGTTTATAAAAGATGTGATATTTCTTGCTATCTCCAAGCTACTGAGGAGTATATTTTTTTGTTGAATAAAGGTCATTGTTTAGGTTACTTTTCATTTAATGACATCACTAAACAAGTTGGTGTTGAAAATACAAAAAATGCTGTATTTTATTGCTTACTGAAAACTCATAAGGGTTTGGGTAAGTGTTGGGAGGCCTATTGTCTCTGCAGAGAAATATTTTTTTGGAATTTATTAGTGTTTGTTTGCATGAATATTTGAAAAAGTATGTTCTTAGCATTCCTTCATATATAAAGGATAGTTCAGATTTTTTGAATAAAATAAAGGGCTTTCAATGGAAGTATTCCATGTTTCGGTTATGTATAGATGTGAAAAGCCTTTATACAAATATTCGACATGATGTGGGCATCCAAGCTCTTTTTTATTTTCTGGGTGAGTCCTCTGTGTCTCATTCTGTTATAGACTTAGTAGCTTTTTGCTTAAAAAACATTTTTTTTGTTTTCAATGGGGAGGTTTTCTACCAACTGCAGGGTATGGCCATGGGGGCAGCTTTTGCCCCCATGTATGCCAATCTTACCATGGCCAAGTTTGACTATGATTATTTATATCCTCACACTTTCTATATGTCTCATGTTTTGCTTTATTTGAGATTTATAGATGATCTAATATTTTTGTGTGATGGTTCCCATGAGGATGCTTAAAAATTTGTTAAAAATCTGCAGGTTAATAAGATGGGCCTTGAGTTTGATGGTATACAGCTGGGAACTGAGGTAAACTTACTGGATATTATACCTGATAAGTTAGAGACTGGGTTACATAGGAAGTTTGAACTGAGGAATCAGTTCTTATATGGCAATAGCTGTCATCCTCTCCATCTTATGACAGTATTGCTTTATAATGAGTTCCTTAGAATTCATAAAATCTGTAGCAGTGATGACGTTTTTTATCAGGAAATTTTAGAAACTGAAAAGATGTTTATTGATAGGGAGCATGTTGTAGGCATAGTGTCAGAAGCCCAAAATAAAGTGGTGTTACTTAAATGGCCTAGTAATGTGAATTATTTAAATAGATTCAAGAATAATAATACTGGTCATCAGATGCCCTTTAACAATGAAAATGGAAATGTTATTAATCCAAGGCATGAAATTTCTGAAAATGTTTATTTTGTCACAACTTATAACATTATTAGTTGTAGAGTTGTGGATATTGTTAAACATGATGTTTAGGGACAGAGCCCTAAGTCTGCTTTTGCCTAAACAGGTTTTAACCTTTTATAAAAAGGCTAGGAATTTAAAGGATATGGTAGTACATAACTATTTTGAGTTACCCAATTTAAATAGAAAAGTGAATTCTGGTGTTGGTACATTTTCTTGCAAAAAATGTTCTATATGTACACATATTGTTAGCTCCTTCATCAAAATTAATGGATATCCTTTTACTGTTAAAAGAAATTTTGATTGTAACACTGTAGGCGTTATTTATGCTCTAAAATGTGCATGCAACAAGTTTTATATTGGAGAAACTAGTAGAAGTTTCAAAGTACATGTTCAAGAACATATAAGGGACATTAGAAATGTGAAAGTGGAGAGTCCTTTGGCCAACCACTTTTCTGAATTTCACAATTCTAACCCTGAAGGAATTTCAGGTTGTATCTTGGAAATGGTGGAAATACTGATGGGTGAAAATAACAAAAAAACTGAATCCAATAAATGCCAATGCCCCATGTCCCTTCAGCTATAAACCACGAACTTGAATGGTAAAAAATAGATACTTTAATGACAAAACAAACAATGTTAGCACTTTCGTTTAAATCTCTGTTAAACTTCCTCAGATATTTAAAATGTGTTACATCATTTCCTTTTATATCACCACTTTGTTTCCCATTGGACTTTCATTAACATAAATCAGCATATACATAAATACTACCATATGAGTCTATCTAAATACATATTATCAACCCAATATGTGGATTTGCTCACAAAAATTGAAATACTGCTGCAATGTACATTTTTAAAAAATACTGAATTGGCATTTAAAATATTTAAAACTTTTAAAACTTAAAATTGTTTAAAATGTCATAAAATTCTTTTTTACATTTAAAAAAATGTGAAAAATGTAAGAAATGTAAGAACTGAAATAATATTGCATCAAAAATTATTTTAAACAAGAAAAATGTAAGTATTTGCAAATAAATAAACATTATAATAACATTTAAAAAAGTGAACAATTATACATTGCACATAAATAACTTAAAATGCATGCCATTAAACATTTTTTTTTCTTTGTAATGCTTTTAATTTTAATACAGGTGCTTTAGAAGTGCGTTCATTAATTTCTGGCCACTTATCGGCTTGACTCTAATTTGCCATTTTAGTTATTTGAGTTCTAGATATGCCCCCCATGGTTCCTTTTCCGTTATGCTTACGTGTTCTATAGCCATAAAAAGAAATTGATGGCTAGTAAACTCACTGACATGTTTAGCCAAAGCATTACTTAAATTAATTTTCTTTATGGCATATTCATGTTCATATATTCTTTGAGTGAGACGCCGCTCAGTTTTTCCAATATAAAGTATTGGACAAGAATTACATACAGCTAAATAGACCACTGCTTTTGAATTGCAAGTATATCTGCTTTTTACAAAATATTTAACATCTCTTAAGTAAAAACTGTCAGCAATATTGATTTTATGTCAGCAATGAAGGGGGGCTGAAAGGGCTTATGTCGGAGTATGACATGGGCATTCCCATTTGGAAGAAAGATGAGAGAATAGCTGAGATTTGAAATTGATATGGTTTGGTAGGTTGCATAGGTGGGAGGGAAGAGAGTTCCACTGTTTATCTAAAGAGTGTGATAGCAGAAGTTGGCCAGGAGGGTGTGATGGTTTGTGGATCTGAAGGAGATTTTGTTTTTTGGATCTGAGTGATTGGTTAGGAATATAGGATTTTAAGGATGTAGCCAGAAAAGGGCAGTTGGCAGGTTTAAAGATGAGCTTGTGGGCAATGTTGAGTTGTAGGTAACTGATAGAACCCACCTAATCAAAATAGGGGAAGCCACTCAAGCAGTAAACCACTAATGAATGGCATACCCCAGGGACTGGTCTTGGGGCCTCTGTTATTTGGGATATTCATCTCTGAGGTGCAGGCCAAAACCAGTGGGCTATGGCTGACCAAGTTTGCAGATGACTGCAAGTTGGGTGCAGTCATCAGTTCCCCAAGTGATGTGGATGTCCTCAAAGAGGGTCTCACCCAAACAAATGGCTGGTGCCAGAAACATGGCCTCAAGCTGAATGCCAAAAAATACATCATGATCCCCTTTGGAGAGAGTGATGTCCCCACATATTATCACATTAATAACAATATCATAAGTACACAATTAGTAGTGAGAGGGATTTGGACACCCAGGTTGACAGGAACCTAACTTTTGACCACCATATTACTTCCATTGTATGGAACTTTCTATATGTCCCACCTCATAAGTAAGGGTATCTCATCCAGGGACAAAGAGGCCATAACATCCCTGTATTCTTCCCTTATAAGGCCAGTTATTGAGTACAATGCCCCCTTCACATGTACCTCATAAAGCACATGCAGCAGCTGGAAAGTCCACAGAGGTTCCTCACCAGGAGAATCCAGGGCCTCAAACACCTACCCTACACAGATAGGCTAAAAGCACTGTTCCTCTACTCAGTTTTATACAGACTCCTCAGAGGTGACCCCTGTGTAGCATACAAAGCAATCTCAGACCCTGCCTTGATGAGACTGCTGCATATCCGCAAGTCATGTTCCACTCGAGCAACACATATATGGAACCTCAACCTGGTCTGTGCTATCAATAAGGCTTATTGGAGGGACATATTTTGTTCCAGAGACTCACACATCTGTGGAACAGACTCCCTCTCCATGTCAAGAAGAGTACCTCATTATCCATTTTTAAGTGCAACCTGGATAAATGGATGGGAAAAAGGAAACACACCCCTGTATTCCACCTGTGTCCCTGCTGGGCAGGGGCTTTGGCTGCTGACTTGTTTAAACATGGGCTAAACTCTTGGCTAGGCTTATAAGGGCCTCAAGTCCAATAACTTAGTAACCTCCTATGATCCTATATCTTACAACTGTAGCAGCCACACAGGTTCCATGTTAAATCAATACATATTGTAGATAACATGTCCTATGCAGCTGTGTCAAGACTATACATGTGTAGTCCATCTCCTACATGCTTTGGAGTGGATGTGCATGGCTGCCATACAGGAAGGTATCAGATCCCACTGTGTACCTCCTGCTTATCCAAGACAGAATTAACACATGTATTACCTGTTCTACACACCTACACCATCACTGTAGTATAAATAGTACATGCTGGAGAGACAGGTATGTAATGCAGACACTAAATCCCATATGTAATAGGCTCCCCATGCATGTTAAGCACACATCTGCTGTAATGCACATCATGTGCAAATTACACAATAGGATGCAGAACAAGACAATCATAACTGCTGCAGGACAAATGTCTGCAATGGACACAGAACTTTTGTAGATGGGTCATCTGCATTACCACAGCTTGTAGACGTGTTAGCTCCAGAAACCCTGGTGAATCTTATCAAGGGTATCAGACCATGCCATAGATGAGGGATGCATTAGAAGGCTGTGTAACACACACATGCATTCAATTTATTGGGTCAGCCTAGGCCTGATGATGACTGCTGTCTCCTGGACTGTGTCCTCCAAGGGAATGCCCAGGACAACGAGCCCATGGCCTGCCAAGTCTTGGTGTAGACAGCACACTCCACTCCGTAGCACTGGATGTACTGCCACTACAGGAACATGATTGAGCATAGCCATGTGGACACCATTGTCCTTGTTAGCCTGTTATACACATATGAACCTATGGAGCCATGCACATATACCACTGTACCTCCTGGAGACATATGTCTTCTGTGTTGACATTCCATCCTGTCCTGTGACATCTATGGGTTTATTGCCACTGTGTATCCATAGGTGTCCCCTACAGACTCCTGAAACTGAAACATAAACAGGTTCATGACACACCTTTCATTGTGTAAGTATACAGCCATTACAACATCATACAATATAAGATGCACAAAATAATGTGGCTTACTCATTACAAATGTCAGCATACAGTATCTGTCTGTGCCAGTACAAGTGGCATGACAAACCAACATTGCATTACGCAATTACATATTGATTTATATAGTCACCCTGTGCATCAGACACATAGTTTCATTTCCCTGCATTGATGATGAGGATGACAGGGATGTGTCACAGGTATCATCACCTGCACAGGGTTTTGTCTAGATGTGCAGGAGGCCTAGGCTTACCCAATACATTGAAAGCATGTGTGTGAGTCAGGAAGAGAAGCAGGCAAGATGGACCATGGAAGTGTGCCATGCGTGTCTGTAGGTGACCTGATTTTGACAGTGCTGTGTGAGTGTGTGAGCTAACACAGTCAAGCTCAGTGCTAGCTCTGCATGTGTGTATGTTGGACAGCTGTGAACCATGCTTGGTAGAGCTGACAGTTCACCGTCTCTGTCACCGTACATGGGAACTGGCTCTGCCAGGAGTTGCACTGGCACATCTATGACCAAGGTCAGAAAAGGTGCTAGTACCAGACGATGACTGCTGTCTGCTGGGGCTGTGTCCTCCAAGGGAATGCACAGGACCATGAGCCCATGGCCTGCCAAGTGTTGGTGTAGACAGCACACTCCACTATGGAATGCTGGATGTACTGCCACTACAGGAGTGTGATTGAGCATGGCCACGTCGACTCTCAGCAGATGTAGTTGCTGACCTATGTCCACGGGTCTGATGCTCAACTCCAACCAGATATGACATTACAGATAATGTGCATTCCAAGAAAGATATTCTGTGATCTGTCTCAGACCACATTCTTTCCACTGCATCAGTGAACAGATCCAGGGAATCAGCAATGTGGTGGAGGCAGTCACATATGTCAGAATGTACTCGATCCATAACCCTGAGCATTTGTCTGTAGTTCCTTTCTAAAAATGCCTGTGCCTCCATGATGGCCCAAAACATATGCTGAGTGACCTATGATGAGGCACCTGCAACAGGTGGTGAAAGGACAGTAGGCCCCCTACGAGCACCCTTATCAATCCACCTATGTAAACCTCTCCAGTTCTCTGGCTATGCCCAGTGTCTACACTCATTAGAGCCATAGTTGCAGCACTTTCCTGTTCAATGTCCCCATCCTCTGAATGTCCAATATCTGTGGCCTCTGGGGATTGGGTATATGTGAGAATACTGATTGTGTGCAGTGATAATGAGGGCAGAAGAGGGATGACAGATTCAGCCCCTGAAACCCCCACCTTTGCCTCACTTTGGCAACCATCATCATCAGAGTCTTGAGAGACACTGACATCAAGTTGGGTAGGAGACAGTGTTCAACCCCCTGGTCACCTGTGTAAAGAAAGGGAAAAGCAGTACATTACTACCTGCACTATTATGCTCTGCAGTACGATGTTGCAATATAAGTAAAGCTGTATACACTGCTGTCACTATTACAAACCTGTTTAATCCCCAACCTCATATAATAGAACATGAGGACATTACTTTTCCTACAAACATCTGTAGTTACTTGTAAATAAAAGCTCTTTACACTGCAATCTCATCATCAACAATCAGGTTCACTATTGATATTTGTGAAAACACATATAACAATATGTAATGCCCTGACAATGCTGTCACATCCATCAGTGTTGTCACACCTACAAGGCATAGGTTATGACTCTATAGTGTGTACAGTCAGAAAATATCTGTGCAGTTGGCAATCATGCCAACAGTACAGCAATCCAGCCAACAGGCCTGAAATGACATTTGAGAGAATACATTGCACTAAATCTACATCTGTAGTAAAACAGTGTTTTGCTTACTAGGAGCACAGCCTTGTCCAATTTCTGAGGGACATGTGAAAAGTTAAGGGAGATGTAAAGTAAACACCACTACATGTTGGACTACAAGGGGGTAATAGGTCCATATATCACACATTTACACTAGTTACTTTGTTAGGTGATATGTTGGTCACAATCTGAGCATGACATTCAAACTGCAGTTAAACTCCACCCCCCCAAAGAACAAACACATGACACCCACGTAAAAGTATCTACATCCTGACACACTGAATGCTTCAGTATTCTAGTACTGATCAAATTAAGCCAACCTGGATGCTCCTCTGCCATGGAAACTGTCACCTACATACATGATTTACAATATGATGGATGCCTGGGAGCTGTTGTGTGTTCCTAGGTGCAACAGGAATTCCTCAGTGGCTGAGAATAGTTGTTCTGCTGCAGGCCATCCACTAGTGACACCACGATCCATGGCCACATCTGCTGCCCTTCTGTGTGCAGCATTTATCATAAACATGGCACAGTGTTGAACCTGCTCATATGTGCTGATCTGGTGAACTATGGTATTCATATCATGGACAAGGTCAGCCCACAGTGCTGACCACTGTTCCCTGCTGTACCTCACCCTGGACAATAGGAGTCCATGGTGTTGATGGAGGCCTTCCAGGATATCGTTTTCAGCATCAGTAAAAGGGACATATCGTCTGGCATACATGTTTCCTGAAAGACAAGAAAATGGGAACACATGTCAGGATCACATACGTGGAAGTACACTATGTAGAGATACAACAAGAACAGAATGGGTGGCATTATAAACTGCTTGATCACACATGTCATATTTCACAGTGTGCAAACATACTAACCATGTGGATACAACTCAGACACTAGCAATAGTCAGCTATTCCTGTGTGCGCCATGACAGATACTACTGTATGATCACACACCCAACACAGGAGTCCATTTAGTGGGCATCAACTAGGGGCAACCCCCACGATAATATGCCAAAACAACAGTGCCAAACAAATAGCAGTGTGGTGCAAACACTATACAGAGATATTCCCATGAGACCAGTGTGCCACATTCACAAAATAAATTCCACCCTTGATGTACTGTACATCTTGTGTAGGTGTAACAATTCTGGAGATCAAGGACATGTCATCCTCACATTTCTAAGAAAGGCTTAATGCTGTCATCCCCATTCCTCCTATGCATATTCACACATATGCATCATTTAGTAAACAAAAAGATTGCATACCTAATATAGTACAATACTCCCCTGTTGATATGTGCAGATATAGAAAGTGTTTGGCAATGCATTTACTGTGTGAAGAAAGTCACATACATACTGGTTCCCCTAGCCAGCTGTTTGCCTTTTTAACATGGTTCTCATTACCAGGTGATTGGATCTTAACCAATCTGTGGTTTTGAAATGTTAATTGCAGCCAACACAGCTGATTTCCAGTATAATCTACCAATGACATGCAACCAGTGAATAAGCTATAAGGCCTTAAAATAGATTAGAAGCCCTTTCTGATATGTTGTGCTGAACATTCCTAGGGGCAATATATTATGTCATTGCAGAGGATATGTCTGTAGCAGCTACTTTTATATATAGATATGTGTGCTTCAGGCTGCAGCTGATGCTTCAGGCAATAGGCACAGGCAGAGTGTGTGAACACTTTGGAGGACAACAAACTGTAAGATTAACTGTGGGAGCAGTGGCAACCTTGTAGCAAAGGCAGAGCCAGATTGAGGGTACCAATTCCACTGCAAATTAAGGCATGTGTTTAAGGTAAGTATGCTAGGCAATGGTATCACTAACAGAGTACTAGGCAACATATGTAGTGTGTCCTTGAGCAACATGGGGGGAAAATATACCATTATGTCAACCATATGGGCAACTGCCAGACCATGTGTTACATTATGATAGTCATTTGGAATGTGTGTGCTGGCAGTCGTTGTTACTAGCAGGACCTCCATATGTGTGTATATTAGTTGTGCAGCTGTGGTAATCTGTAATATCATTATGAAATGATTGTGTGCTGCACTCTGATATTAGTGGGCCTCATTTGCATTTCCTAAGTTAAAATCCTATGTGAATGCATATTAACGAATGACCTGACACCTTCTGCACATATAGTGCTCCTATAGGTATATGTCAAGTGTGTTCCTATCTGCAGGCCTATGGCGTCCATCATTGAAAAGCAGACATTGCATTTGAAATGCATTTTGTGGATAAAGACTGCATGACTCAGTCATTCATTGATGGCTTCACAATAATGTAATTTAAATGTTGCGCACCACTGGATTTGAATTCAGGACTTTGTGAGGCAAAACTTACTGTTTGCAAAACATTTAATAGACTTAGCTACTACTGAGTCACTGTTATAGCATGTGCATTTGTGAAGGTTAGGGTGCACACATACAGGCTGTGACATACCTCCATTGCATCCATTATTATGTGCCTGGCTTTATAGGGAAGTATTTCTCCACCAGAGTCCCACTTGAACATGTATTTTGCCATTAATGTCTTAGCAGGTGTACTTGCGTATGTTGCTGATAAAAGTGCCCATTTACCTGGTATTAGAGACCTCAGTTACATCCATTAGTCTGTGGCTGGCTTTCTAGAGGTGCAGTCCTTTATCAGACTCCAAGTTACCCTCCCAGTTTTTCTATTACTCTTTCAGCAAGTTTGCGAGATGTGGCGTGATACACAGCTGTGCTTAAACATACCTAATGATGACAACTTGCAATTACTATGTTTTGCTTAAACCACCTGTTTTAATTAACAGCTGTGTGGCATGGCAGGTTAATGCAGTGATCTGCAAATGCAATGGTCGTAGGTTTAAAATAGGGGATAGGTGTTTAGTTTGTAAGTATTTATTGTTTAGAACACATATATCAATATAGCTCCATTTAGCTGAGATTAGAGACACTGTGTGACATAGATCATTGTGCAGCATTGCACAAAAAATCATTAAAGGAAAGAATAATGAGGAGATAGGATAGTGGTGAAATGGGAGGGAAGCAGGGAGAAAAACATAGTGAAAGGCAGGTGGGTATGTGCAGCATGAATGTAGGAAAGAACCATCTATCCATTTCTTATACAGTAACAACTGTGCATGTTGATAGAATTTGTAGATGAATTTGGAGTGAGGAGTGAGGACAACATAACTGAGTTGTCAAGCCAATTATACCAAAAATCATGTGTTCAGTGGACACATGTGTGAAATGGAGAGCTATGTAGGGGGGTATATATTTTGTGGGACTGGTGCCCAATTTTTTTTTAAGTGAAAGTGGAATGTTCGGGAAGGGACATAGGTATGTGTGGGGGAGGTAAGTTGGGAGGGTGAAGAAGCTTTTGCAGACTGATAAGACAGCAGACAGGGGTGGTGTGTGACACAAGAGTGGGGTCAACACCTTGGATGGTGAAAATGTTATGGAATCCCAGTCCAGGTGCCTCCACAAGGTAACAGTGTGATGCAAGTCCCCACTCATGGGACTGTTGGCACTGCTCCTTCACTGCCACTGGGGTGGCAGTGGTGGAGGCTGGGCTCTGGGTTGAGGCTGCCCCATCAGGGTGATGAGCATGCCCTCCATCCAGCACAGACAGCATCCAAATCCACAGAACACTATCCTGCAATCCAATTCTGGTAGTTCATCACAGGTGACAACACCACCTCTACCACGGCTCTCAGAATGGGGCCCAGCTTCAGTCTGTGGGGCAGAAATACCCGATGCCACTGGTAGTGTAAGGGCAGCAGAGGCAGCACCTCTAGGCTGCGGCTCAGACATGCTGAGCCCTGGTGCCTCAGCCTGAGGAGCCAAGGTAGGTGGATCACCTGTTACCAGCCTACCTTGTGTTGTAGTAGATTAGTTATAACAATAGGTTTATGTTAGTAATAACAAACCCAATGTTAGTATTAACATAATGGAACATAATCTTGATTAATACAAATACATATTAAGGCATATTATGAGGAACACAACAATAAATAACATAACAGTAAGTAGGTTAACAGCAAACCAGTATGAAATAATTCATAAGGCCATCTTAGTTAGTTTAGCAGAATATATTAATATTAAACCATAATAATAAATAAAATTAAAAAAATGAAAAAAAAAGGGTGGGGAGGGAGGGAAAAACATACCATTAGTGAAGTTGCAGATGATATTCATACACAGACTACTAATACATATTTCTACATGTGTGCAGTGTCAGTTTTGAGTACAGTGACACACATTCTTCTATAGATGATGCAGCATGTGCATACCTCTCAAGCTGTTAGTATGGGACAGTATGGGCCAAGCACTAACAAATGCAGGCACACAACTACATGGAGCTGTTTCACATAATGTGCACATGCAAAACTACCAATGAGTTCTGTAAATGAATTTGCAAATACATTGTATTCCAGGTAATTATTTATCTGCTAATCTGGAGCAGACAGATTGGGCACTTGTCATTACATTACAAAAAATCATGACAGTTGAGAGGTATGTTGTGTACATTAAGTAGACTAGATAGCTATCATGTCTTAGTTAGCAGCATGGGAGTAGAACCCAAAAGCTGTGACTGCAGGGAACATGTGCAAATAATGTAACACTTGACTGCAGTGACATTAGAACAGACATGCAATGAATACAGCCCTACTGCAGTTATTTGAACACATTACTTATGAAACTGCAATCCCGCTTTATACTTTATTGTTACTGATCCTTAGAATCTGTGAAGTATACACATGACATCTGTTCAGAACGTGGGCTACCTATCACATATACTCTGTTCCTGGAGTGGAAGGAATACAGAGCATTATTTCACTGAAAGTGGCTTGAAGATAGCCCTGACCCATAATGTGGGTTGTGCAATACATTTACCAGGCAATTACTTTTGCATTTATTTTATTTATTATTTATTTTATTTTACATTTGTTGACTGTCCATTTTCAATAGAGGCCCATGGAGAAAAGCTCCGAGAAAAGAAACCGTTTATACAAAATGCAAAAAGATACCTATACATTCAAAATACAATTGGATAACTATACTATCATGTACAGTTGATTTTCAGCATCAGTAAGCAAATAGGGTAACACTATGAAGATAGATAACTATACATTCAAAAACAATTTGATAACTATACATTCATGTACAACTTGTTATTTCAGCAGCAGTAAGCAGATAGGGTAACACTATGAAGATTTTTGTTTCAGTCATTTGGCGCAACATTTATCAAAGATAAGTATAAGCATTAGTTAGTTAGTACGTTGTGTCGAGGAAATTGACACAGTAATGAAGGGTATGAAGGGAGCAAATTATTTATATTTTTAGAAGAGAGAGCCAAAGCATTCTTTATTTATTTCAGTTTTACATTTGACTGCAGTGACATTAGAACACCCATGCAGTGAATACAGCCCTACTGCATTTATTTGCTTATTTAGTTATCAAGTCACAATGCTGCTTTACACCTTATTGCTTATTGTTACTGGTGCTGTTTATTGGTTTTCCACTACAGTTATCAGAAAATATCCATACTTACCACACTCATTGCGCATCCTGGCCAGGCAACCGACATTAGACTGAATGTTGCAAGCCCATTCAGCTGCAGCTATTGTAAGAGAAGCACACCATTATGCATATCAGTTTTGCATGGATCCAGCTTGTATATTAGTAAAGTAGTAACAAACATACTTACATATTTGTGGGGCATGGCCAGCCCTAGCCTCTTGGACCCAGGTGTCCATGGTTTCCCTGTTCCTTTGCTTCAGGTCATCATAGTGGTGATGACACTGCTCAACAGTGCGGGGGATATGAATAGCACTAGTAGGATCCCTGGGTAACCAATCCCAGGAATTAACTTTGCATTCTGAGTCCTGGTAACAACCAGGGTTCATAATTCTGAACCAGTAATCCAACAAATACTCTGGACTCCTGCACATCCCACCTCTGCACCTGAAAGCATACTCCATCACCAACACCGCCAGGCATATCAACAGATTAGTAAGACTCCTACTATTGGCCTTAATATAGGCTGTTTTCCCTCCCTTACACATCATACTTTAACATTCAAAAAAACTGCTGCATTGCTTAGCATTGCTCAAACCTGCTTAGCGAAGGTGAGCATTGCGTAAACTCGCACAACTGTGTTTTAGCGATGCTTAGCAAAGCGCAAACAGGAGTAGCCATTGGCTGTTTTTAAGGAGTGCTTAGCAGCATACAGATTTTCCAAATGTAACAATTCTGTTTTTAAATTAAACTGCATTCAGGTCACGTTACACTTTTCCACAGCACTAAATGTAAAAAGGTATGCCTGCTGGGGACTCAAACCCAGAACCTACTACACTTTAGGCCATGATTTTACCTGTTTAGCTACTTGGATAGTGAAAAGCCAGTATACCTTCACATATAATACTGACCTACCTGTTAGCATTGTTACGCACCATGCTGCACTGCACAAATGGCCATTCAAAAAAACAAAAACACAAACAAAAATAAATAAATAAAAAAGTAGACAACTATAACTGATTAATTACATCCAGTTTCTATATTTAGATGTCTGGCAGGTGTCAGCTGTGCATGTGTAAGCACATCATGGCACTGCTGTGCTCCGCACCACACCACTCAAATGGGCATAAAAATTAAAATAAAAAAAGTAAAAAGAAAAAAAACTATTTCAATTCACACATATTTCTACACTAGCAGGGTACACTACAAGGACTCTTATCCTGTACACAACATCTGACCAGCTATTCTCTGCACAATCCACAATCACGGGACAGCTTCTAGACTACTGACTACATGGATTCAATATCCATGTTACTATGATTCCTTGGTAGCACGCCATGATTAATATACATGGTGCACTGCCAAGTGGGAATTGTGACTGTGTGCATGGGTACATTCTGTGTAGGCTCTACACGGATCCTACATGGACTTTATTGAATCCTGGGGATCGACTGGGCTAATATTCCACAGCATATTTTTCTTTTACTTTAGGCAACCGATACTCAAGGAATTTCATCTCAATCTGTTTTAAAGGAGCTAGTAAAATGAAAAGTTTTAAGTTTATTGTGCTCAATAGTGCGTTTTTATTTGCCGGTGGAAATAAGATGGCAGCATTTAGGTGCTTTGGAAGCGCTTTTGATTTTGATTTTCACCTCACCCCCATACTACCATTTCCTCCTCCTCCTCTCAGCTACCCCAAAACAGCTCACCTTCTAGCTCAGCCTTAACAAACCGCAACATACCTCCCAATCTTCCTGAATTTACTCTTTCTTCCATCCCTACTTCCTGTATTAAGAAACTGTCATTAAAACTTAAACCTTATTCCAATTCAGCTGACAATATGCCTGCCAAATTCCTTAAAATAGCTGCTGATGCAGTAGCATATCCCATTAGCATCTTAATTAATAGATCTATCCAAGAATCATATGTCTCTTCTGTTTGAAAAATACATTATCCTTCCACTCCACAAAGGTGGTACATCCTTTGATTATTTCTAACTTTCGACCTATAGCTTTTCTATCTCCAATATCTAAAATTCTTGAGAAATGTGTCTCAAAACAATTAATCAACTATTTGCTCTGCAATAACATCCTCTCCCCCACCCAACATGGATTCCGACCCGGCCACAGCACATCCACAGCACTATCCTTCATGGACACCATTAACAGAATACATGACACTGGCCACAGCTCATCTACAGCAAAATCCTTCATGGACACCATTAACAGAATACGTGATACTGGCCACAGCACATCCACAGCACTGTCCTTCATGGACACCATTAACAGAATACGTGGCACTGGCCACAGCACATCCACAGCACTATCCTTCATGGACACCATTAACAGAATACGTGACACTGGCTCAATAGCATCTGCCCTATTTCTAGACCTTTCAAAAGCTTTTGACACCATTTCTCATTCTATACACCTCTCTCAACTTTCTTCCATAGGCCTTTCCTCTCACACCCTAAACTGGTTCAGGAGCGATCTCTCAGATAGGATACATGCCGTCAAATGGCAACATTCAAGCTCCCCCTACCTCCATAACCCTACTGGAGTCCCACAAGGATCCATCTTAGGTCCCCTTGTTTTTAACTTATTCATAAACAAACTTCACCTACCATTACCCCATACCTCCCTTGTCCAGTATGCAGATAACTCAACGATAGTCTGCTTTGTACCTAACCTCACTACTTTACAAGAATGGACCCAAACTACCTTCACAACCATTGAGACTTGCTTCACAAAAAACATCTCCCTAAATGCCAAAAAAACTAAGCTAATGTTGTTTACTCCAAAAGAATACCATCATTAACAGATAAGACTTCAACATACTCTCATTGACTTCAATAAAACTTGAAATTGCAGCCAGTACCAAATTATTAGGTGTCATTATATAAGAAAATCTAAAATTCGATTTACATATACAATGCAATATATCAAAAACCCATAAAATAACTCAGTCTACTTTACAGGCACAATACATTCCTCTCCATACCAGCCAAACAAACATTAGCCCTCTCCTATTTGCTTCCTTCCCTAACATACGGAGACCTCTTAATGACTAATCTCCAGTCATCCCTGAAACAAAAAGCTTGAATCCTGCTATAATAAAATTGCTAAATTTACCTCTAATACCCGTCATTCTATCCATCACTGTACAGCCCTGAGAAATCTCCAATGGCTTGAATTCCCACATTGTCACCCCTTTAGGTTACTACATCCCATAAACTTATTTATTAACCACAAGACTGCCCCTCACTCAGCTCCTTATTCTCCCCTTATTCTTCTCTTAGGTCTCTTTGATCTGAAAACCAGAATCTACCACAAATCCTCAAAGCAAACCTTTCTGCTGGTAAACTCCTATATAGCTGGACAATTGCCAGATCCTGGAACAATCTCCCCTCTTATGTCAATGTCAACTCTGTACAACAGCCCTTTAACTTCAAAAACGCCCTAGACAACCATCTCCTCTCCAACTGGATCTGTAACTGCACCACCCAGACTAGTGCCATAAATGAACCCCCCTCCGCACCCCCCGTACTGCTTCTTCCTACCTTCCAATCTCAATAATATTATAACTTCTTCAGATGAATTAACTATTTCTTCCTGAATTGCTCCTTAACATCTCTTTTCTCCTCACCTAGGCCTTCTTCCCTAGAACATGTTCCTAACCTAAGCTTGGAATAAAAATGTAACCATCTACAATTTATCGTTGCTACTTTAACTTATCAAGGTAATCATTTATTTCTGTAACAAAACTAACTTGACTTTAATTATTTGTTTAAAATGTTTTTCACATTTTTATTCATTGTCTCCTTATATTTTTGTACTATTAGAAACTTTATGCCTCTGTAACCCATTCAGGTGCTAAATGTAATGCAATTTAATATGTAATTGGAGCTTTTCTCCCCGGGCCTCCATGGAAAATGGGCTCTTGCCTAGTGGACCTTCCCAGTAAACAAATGTCAATAAATAAATAATAAATAAAGAAATAAATAAAATATAATACTTTGTTTACTAATGCTTAAATAAGGAAATACTGTGTCATATCTTGATATAATGAAAGGATGTATATATATATATATATATATATATATATATATATATATATATATATATATATATATATACAAACCAAATACTCCACAATAAAACCACTGGTATATTGATGCAAAAAAGTTTATTGTAAGACAATAGAAAGCTGGTAAGCACTTTCGTCCTCAACAAAAGAACTTCATCAGACAAATTAAAATCAAACACAGAACACATTTTAAAGACTCCCTTTGTGCTTCACATGATAGTAGCACATGATAGTAGCCACTCCCCCTAAGTAACAAAAATTTAAAAGGGCAATACAAACTGTGATGTCAATGACAAAATGTTAAATAAATGCATGTTACTAGATATAAAAAATATAGAATATATATAAAAAAGATCATCCACTTCACGATTTTTTTAAAAGAGCAATGAATAAATATATAAATAAATATATAAATATATAAATAAATAATCATCTATTTAAAGCTCTCAATTTTAAAAGGGAATTAATGGAGAGGGATTAATTTAAACCTGGCCAGTTCACATTTAATAACAACTGTCAGTATAATTCTCTATTTTCTAGTAAGGCAGACCATGCACCTCCCCTGATATCCATCGTGACACCATCAATAACAAAAAAATTAAAAGTGTGGTCACTGTTCTCTGAGGTATGTTTATACAAAGCATTTGTCTCTTTGCCTATTCTTATTTCATACAGATGTTCATATATTCTGTTTTTAAATTTTCTATCAGTTTTGTAAAAACCAGCATTTTCTACAGCATCAATATACCAGTGGTTTTATTGTGGAGTATTTGGTTCGTACACTTGTGCAGTTTGGTCAGTAGTTTCTTTTTGTCTTTTGGTGCTTATATATATATATATATGTATATATGTGTGTGCATATGTATATAAATATATATATATATATATATATATATATATATATATATATATATATATATATGGGTGTACTTTTGAAGAATGAAAGTTTACTACTTCGAACTTTCGCGAACCCTGATGATTAGAATAGGAAGCATATATTTTATTAGTTAGGTAAATGGTCATGGTCAGTTCCTCTATGATCTCTACCCACTAAAGCACTGGCAAAATAAAAGTTGTACTTGAATGTCTGTATAGTTATTGTTTTGTGACAGAAGTTGTTGTAATTCTCCACAGTATAACCAATTAATTGCAGTCTTAGTCTTAGAACTGCCACCATATAATAAGGCTGAAGTTGGAAGCCAGTATCATTTATGTAATAAATCAGTGTGCTTCTTTCACGCTTTTGTTTTCTGCATCTGTGTCATCTGTTCACATTGTTAGCCTGTTTTGTTGTATTAGTGGTAATATCACTTTTCCGCGGACATTCTTTGCTATGTGTATGTTCAAGTCTGTACTTCACTTTCACTCTTAAATTCTGTATTGGAAGTGATAAGAGTTGTTTCCACATATATATTATGTCCAATGAACAAGTTTTTTTCTGTATGTTATCATGATGCTTGCATCAGACTGGTTATGTACATCACTTCTGCATCATGCTTACACTACACAAGTTCACAACTGTTTGCGTTACTGATGTGTGTCTAAAGTATGTCGTTATACTTTTCTTGAGTCTTAGAACTCACGTCTGTGTCAAGGATTTTGTCACTTTCTCAAATATGTGTCACTAAAGTCAATACATGCCTACCTTGTTAAAATAAGCTGTCCTTACCAAAGTGGTTTCTGTAAAGCCGCGGTGGTGCAGCGGTAGCATTGTCGCCTCACAGCAACTTAAACCTTAGCACGGATATAAATAGGACGTGCTGGAGGGATAGATTTATCACCCAGAGACTCCTCATGCTGTGGAATAAAATCCCGGTCCATGTGAGGCAGAGCACCTCGCTGGCTCTGTTCAAGAGAAATCTTGACCGGTGGATGGGAGATCGTAGGTTTACCCCGGGAATCATCTCTGTGTCACTGCTGGACAGAGGCACAACAAACTAATGGGCACATTATTTCTAACATAAGGGGTGGCGTAAGCCACATAACTTTGGGCTAGGCTTATAAATGCCTTAGGGCAGATAACCTAGTATAAACCTATGAAACCTATGAACCTATGTTTCTCACATTCGATTCTCTGCTGAAGCACCTTCTGTGTGGAGTCTGCATGTCCTCCCAAAGGTCAAGTGGCATTCGAAAGACATGTGTGAATGGGCGTGCCTTCGTTGAAGGTTGGGCGTTGGGCTGGCACCTCGGCACCATACAAATCGACTGCCGATCATTAGCGGAACGTGTTCAACTGTGGCCACCCCTAACCGGGAAAAGCCAAAAGAAAAACAAAACCAAAGTGGTTTCTGTACATTATCAGACTCCTTGCTAGGGAAAAGTATAACTGTGTCATCTGTGCAATTTGTGCATCATACACACTTTGTGCGTAGTGGACTCAGGCATGAGTCATCATATCAATTGCTCTGTAGATAATACAGCAGATAAGGGAAAATCCAGTTAAAGTAATTTGTCCTTAGCTTTGCTTATTAGATTTATACAATTTAGGACCCAGCATGGCTGGAAATGTTACTGTTCTGTGGTAACACTGGTTGGAATCTAGCTTGAATTTTTGACAAAAGGAATATGGTAAGTTCCATTAGAGATACAGCCATGCAAGTCAGAATGTATTCCATTTATAAAGATGCATGTCTCAGACATTGTACTATGTCCACTGTTTCTAAATGTACTCAATTTTTCCTGCTGACCTGCAGACCAGCTTGCATACTTGCTAAACACACAAGACAGAAGGAAGGAAGAAGCAATTCTTCTGTTAAGCCCCTTTACACATATAGATTATGATTACTGCAGATGAAGTGAACTCTTGGACCTATGTGTGTCTGAAATGGATTGGAAACATTGCTACTAACTGTTCCTGGTGAGATGAGGAACAGTCATCATCTTTCCCTGCTTTTCCACTGTGGGGTAATTCCTGAGGTTCCATTCTTGTTTGGTTGATTTCTGTTTCAGTGAGAACTTTTGTGCTGATTTTGTTATGTCAGGCGATAGTCTGAGCTAGTATTTAAGTGATTTAATGACTGAATGTGCAGTGTTATGAGGGAGAGTTGGGCTTGTTCTAAAACAATACTTCTGTGATTGATCACTAGTGTACAACTGCCAGGCTTCCTCCAGCAGATTATCATGTCATTGTACCAAGGATTTTCCCTTTTCCCATATGGTGAAATACAGGACTTGGTGCATATATATAAGTAGTGAGGACGTTGTGAAGGGAGGCACCCACATCAGAGTCTCCAGTGGATTTACCTCCTGCAAAAAATGTTTTTTGTTTTACATTTCAAAATGCTGTTTGCACTCCTGTGGTTTTTCTCATCTGTCATCAGTCTTTTGCAAGCTAAGCACAAATGAGTTGGTGTTGTGTCAGAAAGCACTTCTGAAGAACGATGCTTCGCTAGGGACGGCTTGCACCTGTCACCCCTTGGCTTTCGGATATTGGCAAAGGCTCTTGCTACCCCCATAGTGCCTTTTTTAGGCAAGGCTCAAAAGACAAACCCACCTCCATAGGTATCACAAGGGATAAGAAACTAAGAGTAATGCTACTCAACGCCAGAAGTCTAAACCTCAAGATGCACGCACTCGAAACTCTCCTTAGCATGGAGAACATTGATATCTGTGCAGTAACAGAAACCTGGTTCAGGGCTCCAGAGAGCACCCCAGCACTACCAGGTTATACCTCATACCATGCTTTTCGGCCCCAAAACTTGGACCGAACCACAAAAGGAGGGGGAGTATCGATATTCATCCAAGATACCCACACCTCCAGGTTGGTGGCAAAGCACGAAGCATCAGAGACTATCCATGTGCAACTAACAGTGGGTAAAACTGCCTTCCAGTTTATAGCCTGCTACAGACCACCCTCCCAAACCCAGGAACCCCACTCGGCCTTCCTGAGAACACTGGAAAATATGAAGGTCTCTCCAAACACCATTATATTGGGCGACTTCAACTACCCAAACATAGACTGGGAGCATTACTCTAACTCCAACACCCTAGCCCAAAGGTTCCTAGAATTTATAAACTCAAATGCTATGGAACAACTTGTTACCACTCCCACAAGAGGGGAAAACATACTGGACCTGATCATCACCAACATGGGGACTCTATGCTCCGGACCAGAAGTGTATCCCTCACTGGTAAGATCAGACCATAAACTAATCTCACTGGATATTCACATCCCGATCCCACCCCCTGCCCAGAAAACCACAGTGAAAAACTTCTCTAAAGCAAATTTCACACTCCTCAAAACTGAGGTGGAATCCTTCAAAGCCCCCGGGCCTGTGGAAAATAAGGCCCAGACCTTGGAGCATTACTCTAGCTCCAACACCCTAGCCCAAAGGTTCCTAGAATTTATAAACTCAAATGCTATGGAACAACTTGTTACCACTCCCACAAGAGGGGAAAACATACTGGACCTGATCATCACCAACATGGGGACTCTATACTCCAGACCAGAAGTGTATCCCTCACTGGTAAGATCAGACCATAAACTAATCTCACTGGATATTCACATCCCGATCCCACCCCCTGCCCAGAAAACCACAGTGAAAAACTTCTCTAAAGCAAATTTCACACTCCTCAAAACTGAGGTGGAATCCTTCAAAGCCCCCGGGCCTGTGGAAAATAAGGCCCAGACCGCAGAATCCTTTATAAACGCATTCTATGAACACCTTCAGGAATGCATGGATCATGCGATCCCAAATAAAACCAAGACCCAATCCTCCAAAGGCAGACGTCCTGTCTGGTGGACCCCAGCCATAAACAAACTATACAATAGAAGGAGGACACTACTAAACGATAGAGCAAAATCCCAGAAAGGGAAGGCATCACTGATCAGTATTAGCAAAAACCTACGGGCACACATAAAATTGTATACGGCCAGCTTCGAGAGAAAAATTGCACAGGACACTAAGGATAATCACAAGGCTTTCTTTAGTTATGTTAGGAACCTGGGTAGTAATTCACAGATATGCTCAGAATTAGTCCAAAATGACAAAAAATACACCGAACCCACAGACATTGCCAACATCCTAGCTGACAGGTTCAGCGCAAACCTCTCCACCCCCCCACCAAAAGGGCAAATATCTATCCCAGCAGAGTGCTGCCCCCCTGGCATCTCAGATGCTCAGGTAAGAGCTGCCCTCTCCAAAGAAAAAAACACAGCATCAATGGGACCAGACGGTGTCCCGGGCTGCGTCCTACATGAACTCCAAGAAGAGCTAAACCCAAACATAAAACTACTGTTCAATCTCTGCCTTACTACAGGATATGTACCCAAAGAGTGGTGTACAGCAACAGTGGTCCCTCTCCATAAAGGTGGTGCCTCAATGGATCCTGGAAACTATCGCCCCATAAGCCTGACTAGCTTGGTCTGCAAAGCTATGGAAAGGATCATCATGGACCTCATAAATAAAGATATTGGGGACCTACAAACACTGGATACTACCCAGTTCGGCTTTGTTAAGGGCAGATCCTGCCTCTTAAACCTGGTTGATTTCTTTGAAACAGTCACCAAGGCCATTGACGAGGTGAAGGTGGTCCACACAGCCTACCTGGACCTCGCAAAAGCCTTTGATACAATACCCCACTCGGGCATTATAGATAAGCTCACCAGCTTAAATATAAACCCCTATGTCACTAGATGGATTGCAAATTGGCTCAAGGACAGTACCCGCATGGTTAGAATTGCTGGAGCCATGTCAGACTCCAAACCAGTTACAAGTGGTGTCCCACAAGGCTCAGTCCTGGGACCTCTCTTGTTCGGTATATATTTCTTGGAGGTACAGGCCAACACGGAAGGACTGTGGCTGACCATGTTCGCAGATGACTGCAAACTGGGCACTATAATCGACTCTCCAGCCGACACAAGCATCCTCCAAAAGGGCCTCATAGAAACAGACAACTGGTGCCAGAGCCATGGCCTCAAGCTAAATGCCAAAAAGTGTATAGTTATCCCCTTTGGCAAAAACAAAGTGCCCACAAATTACCACATAGGTGGTAATCCATTAAGTACAGAAGAAGTAATTAGGGACCTGGGGACACAAGTTGATAGCAATCTCTCATTTGACAACCACGTGGCCAAAGTGGTTAGAAAAACATTTTATATAGCCCACCTAATCATGAAGGGATTCACATCTAGATCAGGGGACGTCATCGTGCCTCTTTACTCATCCCTCATCAGGCCCATAATTGAGTACAATGCCCCTTTTGGGATGTACCTTACCAGACACCTGCAGCAACTGGAAAGACCCCAAAAGTACCTCACCAAGAGGATCAAAGGGCTCAAACAGATGCCATATGCTGCCCGGTTAAAGAAACTCCAGCTCTACTCAGTGGCATACCGCCTGTTCAGAGGCGATCTGTGCCTGACGTATAAAGCCATGTCCAACCCGGAATTAATGTACATGCTGCACCTCAGAAAATCCAAATCCCATCGACCTACGCACTCGAGAGGCTTGAACCTCAGCACTGAAATAAATATGACATGCTGGAGGGACAGATTCATAACCCAGAGGCTCCCTTCACTCTGGAATAAAATCCCAGTCCAGGTTAGGCAGAGTCCCTCATTGACTCTCTTCAAGAGGAATCTTGATGAGTGGATGGGAGATCGTAGGTTTACCCCGGGTATCACTTCTGTGTCACTGTTAGACAGAGGCACAGTATACTAACCTCGAAAAAGGGCATAGCAAAATAAATTTAAAATGGGTGGCAAAAGCCAAACACATTCTGGCTAGGCTTATAAATGCCCTAGGGCAGATAGCCTAGTATGAACCTATGAACCTATGAACCTATAAGAAGCCTGTGTAAAGGGATGAAGGTAGTTAACTTAATATATACATATATATATATATATATATATATATATATATATATATATATATATATTTTTTTTTTTTTAATTTAACATGCAGCAGGTTCATTACTACTGTGGTCTGGGGATGTCTTATGCAGAAGGTTCAGTAATACTGGGATCTGGGGATGCCTTATGCAGTAGTTTCATTAGTACAGGAGTCCAGGGATGTGTTATGCACTAGGTTAATTAGTACTGGGATCTAGGGATGGCTTATGCAGTGCGTTTATTAGTACTGGGGTCTAGGGATGCCTTATGCAGTAGGTTTATTAGTACTGGGGTCTGGGGATTCCTAATGCAGTACCTTCCTTCATACTAGTGTGTGGGGATGCCTTATGCAATAGGTTAATTAGTGATGGGGTCTGGCGATGCCTTACGCAGTATGTTCATTAGTACTGGGGCCTGGGGTTGCCTTATGCAGTAGGCTCATTAGTACTGGGGTCTGAGGATGTCTTATGCAGTAGGTTCATTATTACTGGGGTCTGGGGATGCCTTATGCAGTAGGTTCATTTGTACAGGGGTCAGGGGTTGCCTTATGCAGAAGTTCATTAGTACTGGGGTCTGGGGATGCCTTTTGCAGTAGGTTCATTAGTACTGAATATGGGGATGTCTTTTGCAGTAGGTTCATTAGTACTGAAGTCTGGTGATGCCTTATGTAGTAGGTTCATTAGTGCTGTGGTCTGGGGATGCCTTATGCAGTAGGTTCATTAATACTGGTGTCTGGGGATACCTTATACAGTAGGTTTATTAGTACTGAGGTCTGAGGATGCCTTATGCAGTAAGTTCATTAGTACTGCCATCTGGGGATGTCTTATGCATTGGATTCATTAGTACTGGGGCATGGGGATTCCTTAAGTAGTAGGTTCATTAGTACTGGGATCTGTGGTGCCTTATGTAGTAGGTTCATTAGTACCGGGGTCTGGGGATGCCTTGTGCAGTAGGTTAATTAGTACTGGGGTCTGGGGATGCCTTATGCAGTAAGTTCATTAGTACTGGGGTCTGGGGATGCCTTATGCAGTAGGTTCATTAGTACTGGGGTCTAGGGATGCCATATGCAGTAGGCTTATTAGTAAAGGGGTCTGCGGATGACTTATGCAGTAGGTTTATTAGTACTGGGGTCTGGGGATGCCTTATGCAGTAGGTTCAATAGTACTGGGGTCTGGGGATGCCTTATGCAGTAGGTTCATTATTACTGGGGGCTGGTGATGCCTTATGCAGTAGGTTCATTAGTACCGGGGTCTGGGGATGCCTTATGCAGTAGGTTCATTAGTACTGGGGACTGGGGATGCCTTATGCAGTACCTTCATTAGTACTGGGGCATGGGGATTCCTTAAGTAGTAGGTTCATTAGTACTGGGATCTGGGGTGCCTTATGTAGTAGGTTCATTAGTACTGGGGTCTGGGGATGCCTTATGCAGTAGGTTCATTAGTACTGGGGTCTAGGGATGCCATATGCAGTAGGCTTATTAGTAAAGGGGTCTGCGGATGACTTATGCAGTAGGTTTATTAGTACTGGGGTCTGGGGATGCCTTATGCAGTAGGTTCATTATTACTGGGGGCTGGGGATGCCTTTTGCAGTATGTTCATTAGTACTGCCTTCTGGGGATGCCTTATCCAGTAAGTTCATTAGTACTGGTGTCTGGTGATGCCTTATGCAGTAGGTTCATTAGTACGGGGATCTGGGGATGCCTTATGCAGTAGTTTCATTAGTACCAGGGTCTGGGGATGCCTTATGCAGTAGGTTCATTAGTACTGGGGACTGATGCCTTATGCAGTACCTTCATTAGTACTGGGGTCTGGGGATACCTTATGCAGTAGCTTCATTCATACTGGGGTCTGGGGATGCCTTATGCAGTAGGTTCAATAGCACATGGGTCTGGAGATGCCTTATGCAGTATGTTCATTAGTACTTTCGTCTGGGGATGCCTAATGCAGTAGGTTCATTAGTACTGGGGTCTGGGGTTGCCTTATGTAGTAAGTTCATAAGTACTTGGGGTTGGGGATGCCTTATGCATTAGGTTCATTAGTATTCAGGTCTGAGGATACCTTATACATTAGGTTCATTAGTAGTGGGGTCTGGAGATGCCTAATGCAGTAGGTTCATTAGTACTGTGGTCTGCAGATGGCTTATGCAGTGTGTTCATTAGTACTTGGGTCTGGGGATGTCTTATGCAGTAGGTTCATTAGTACTGGGGTCTGGGGATGCCTAATGCAGTACCTTCATTCGTACTAGCATCTGGGGATACCTTATGCAGTAGGTTAATTAGTGCTGGGGTCTGGCGATGCCTTATGTAGTAAGTTCATTAGTACTTAGGTCTGGGTTGCCTTATGCAGTAGGCTCATTAGTACTGGGGTCTGAGGATGCCTTATTCAGTAGGTTCATTAGTACTGAGGTCTGGGGATGCTTTATGCAGTAGGTTCATTTGTACAGTTGTCAGGGGTTGCCTTATGCAGTAGGTTCATTAGTACTGGGGTCTGGGGATGCCTTATGCAGTAGGTTCATTAGTACTGAATCTGGTGATGCCTTATGTAGTAGGTTCATTAGTACTGTGGTCTGGGGATGCCTTATGTAGTAGGTTCATTAGATCTGATATCTGGGGATACCTTATACAGTAGGTTCATTAGTACTGGGGTCTGTGGATGCCTTATGCAATAGGTTCATTAGCATTGGGGTCTGGGAATGCCTTATGCAGTAGCTTCATTCATACTGGGGTATGGGGATGCCTTATGCAGTATGTTCATTAGGAATGGGATCTGGGGATGCCTTATGCCATAGGTTCATTAGTACTGCGGTCTCAGGATGCCTTATACAGTAGTTTCATTTGTACTGTGGTCTGGGGATGCCTAATGCAGTAGGTTCATTTGTACAGTTGTCAGGGGTTGCCTTATGCAGTAGGTTCATTAGAACTGGGGTCTGGGGATGCCTTATGCAGTAGGTTCATTAGTACTGAATCTGGTGATGTCTTATGCAGTAGGTTCATTAGTACTGGGGTCTGGTGATGCCTTATGCAGTAGGTTCATTAGTACTGTGGTCTGGGGATGCCTTATGTAGTAGGTTCATTAGAACTGGTAACTGGGGATACCTTATACAGTAGGTTCATTAGAACTGGTGTCTGGGGATGCCTTATGCAGTAGGTTCATTAGTACTGGGGTCTGGGGATGCCTTATAGAGTAGTTTCATTTGTACTGTGGTCTGGGGATGCCTTATGCAGTAGATTCATTAGTACTATGGATTTGGGATGCCTTATGCAGTAGGATCATTAGTACAGTGGTCTGGGGATTCCTTATGTAGTAGGTTCATTAGTACTGGGGTCTGGGGCTGCCTTATGCAGTAGGTTCATTAGTACTAGGGTCTGGGGATGCCTTATGCAGTAGATTCATTCATACTGCATTCTGGGGATGTCTTATGCAGTAAGTTCATTAGTACTGGGGTGTGGCAATGCCTTATGCAGTAAGTTCCTTAGTATTGAGGTCTCAGGATGCCTTATGCAGTAGGTTCATTAGTACTGGGGTCTAGGGATGCCATATGCAGTAGGTTTATTAGTACTGGGGTCTGCAGATGCCTTATGCAGTAAGTTCATTAGTACTTGGGTCGGGGTTTCCTTATGCAGTAGGCTCATTAGTACTGGGGTCTGGGGATGCCTTATAGAGTAGTTTCATTTGTACTGTGGTCTGGGGATGCCTTATGTAGTAGATTCATTAGTACTATGGACTTGGGATGCCTTATGCAGTAGGATCATTAGTACAGTGGTCTGGGGATTCCTTATGTAGTAGGTTCATTAGTACTGGGGTCTGGGGTTGCCTTATGCAGTAGGTTCATTAGTACTAGGGTCTGGGGATGCCTTATGCAGTAGATTCATTCGTACTGCATTCTGGGGATTTCATATGCAGTAAGTTCATTAGTACTGGGGTGTGGGGATGCCTTATGCAGTAAGTTCCTTAGTATTGAGGTCTCAGGATGCCTTATGCAGTAGGTTCATTAGTACTGGGGTCTAGGGGTGCCATATGCAGTAGGTTTATTAGTACTAGGGTCTGCGGATGCCTTATGCAGTAGTTTCATTAGCCCTGGGGTCTGGGGATGCCTTATGCAGTAGGTTCAGTAGTTCTGGGATCTGGGGGTGCCTTATGCAGTAGGTTCATTAGTACCGGGGTCTGGGGATGCCTTGTGCAGTAGGTTCATTAGTACTGGGGTCTGGGGTTACTTATGTAGTAGGTTCATTAGTACTGGGGTCTGGGGATGGCTTATGCAGTAAGTTCATTAGTACTGGTGTCTGGCGATGTCTTATACAGTACGTTCATTAGTACGGGGTTCTGGGTATGCCTAATGCAGGAGGTTCATTAATACTGGGGTCTGGGGATGCCTTATGCAGTAGATTCATTAGTATTGAGATCTCGGGATGGCTAATGTAGCAGGTTCATTAGAACACGGGTCTGGGGATGCCTTATGCAGTAGGTCCATTAGTACAGGGGTTTTGGGATGCCTTATACATTAGGTGCAATAGTACTGGGGTCTGGGGATGCGTTATTAAGTAGGTTCAGTAGTACTGGGGTCTGTGGATGCAGTATGCAGGAGGTTCATTAGTACTGGGGTCTGGGGATGCCTTATGCAGCAGATACATTAGTACTGGGGTCTGGGGATACCTTATGCAGTAGGTTCGTTAGTACTGGAGTCTGGGGATGCCTCATGCACTAGGTTCATTAGTACTAAGGTCTGGGGATTCCTTCTGTAATAGGTTTATTAGTACTGCGGTCTGCGGATGCCTTATGCAGTAGGTTCATTAGTTCTGGGTACTGGGGATGCCTTATGCAGTTTGTTCATTAGTAGTGGGGTTTGGGGGTGCCTTATGTAGTAGGTTCATTAGTAGTGGGGTCTGGGGATGCCTTATGCAGTATGTTTATTAGTACTAGTGTCTGGGGATACCTTATGCAGCAGGTTTATTAGTATTGGGGTCTGGGAATGCCTTATTTAGTAGGTTCATTAGTACTGGGGTTTGGGGATGCCTTATGCAGCAAGTTCATTAGTACGTGAGTCTGGAGATGCCTTATGCAAATGGTTCATTAGTACTGGTGTTTGGGGATGGCTTATGCAGTAGATTCATTAGTACTGGGGTCTGGGGATGCCTTATGCAGTAGTTTAATTAGTAGTGGGGTCTGGAGATGGGTTATGCAGTAGTTTCATTAGTACTGGGGTACTGTAAGTACTTATAAGTCTGTGTGTACTACTCCTAAAAGTTTGCAGCATCAACTAAAAGGTTGCTTAGAAGGGGTGGCAGTGACAGGGTGATACTTAGACTAGAAGTACCCAGTGGGTCCCCAACTTGTCATTTGCTGTGGGGTCCCTAAAATGCTAACACTGGCCCTGATTGTTCCCACCCATTGCCATAATATTGTTGACATCCCAGTAATCTGAGCTCATTCAGCACCACTCCCCTTCATTACCATGTTAATATTCATAAGTCTACTGTCAGGCTTCATGACTGCAGAAGTTTTATTAGCACCACTCCCCTTCATTAATATATTAATATTCATAAGTCTACTGTCAAGCTTCATGACTTCAGAAGTTTTATTAGCACCACACCCCTTCATTACCATATTAATATTCATAAGTGTACTGTCAGGCTTCACAACTGCAGAAGTTTTATTAGCACCACTCCCCTTCATTGCGATATTAATATTCATAAGTCTACTGTCAGGCTTCATGACTGCAGATGTTTTATTAGCACCACTCCCCTTCATTACGATATTAATATTCATAAGTCTACTGTCAGGCTTCCTAACTGCAGAAGTTTTATTAGCACCATTCCCCTTCATTACCATATTAATATTCATAAGTGTACTGTCAGGCTTCACAACTGCAGAAGTTTTATTAGCACCACTCCCCTTCATTACCATATTAATATTCATAAGTCTACTGTCAGGCTTAACAACTGCAGAAGTTTTATGACTCTGTGTGATATGGTGGAAAAGCACATGAAATTAAGGAATAGGTATGTAGTAAGATTTGATGTAGCATACCATAGCATAATGTCACAAAGAGGTTCACCTGGCTGTAGTATTACTAATGTGAAGAGCGCAATATTGTGTACTATGTGCTCTTGAGCTCCACTCAACAATCACAATGATGTTCTGCACAGTTGTCATGATTATCACAATCTGTGTCTATGAATCGCAGTAGTGAGGAGTGAGATACTAAATATAGACCAAACAATAGTAGAGTTATGAGTTTTTCAGCCTGGCTTTCACAGCTTCAATCATGAAATATACTTTCTGACAATATCAGACAAATGATATTGTCTATAATGTTCCATTTAATGACATTAAATACTAGCATATTTAAGTGTGTGTGTGTAATACAAGGTACAGTCAAACATTTACTTGATTAGCACACATGCATGTGGAACCATCGTAAAAAACTTCTCCAAAGCCAACTTCACACTTCTTAAGACAGAAGTGACAAACTTCATGACACCCATGCAGACGGACAATAGAGGTATGACTGCAGAATCCTACACAAATGCACTTTATAAGCACTTACACGAGTGCATGGATCATGCTATCCCTAATAGAACCAAGATGTTATCCTCCAAAAAAAGGAAGCCAATCTGGTGGTCCTCTGCCATAAATAAACTCTACAACAGAAGAAATAAACTGTTGCAAAAAACAGTAAAATCCCATGACTGGAGGAACTCCCTGGTCAACCTCAGTAAAGAGCTGAGATCCCTCATAAAATCCTCCAAAGCTAGTTATGAAAACAAAATTGCCACTGACTCTAAATACAACCACAAAGCATTATATAGCTATGTCAAGAATCTAAATGGGGAACACTCAGATCTTCTCTGAGTTACAGCACGATGGCACTAAATATACAGAACCAACTGATATTGCCAACATCCTAGCAGATAGGCTCAGTGCTAACATTCCCCCCCTCTCACCCCCTAGAGGGCCCATCTCTATACCGTAAGAATGCAAAGTTCCTATAATCACGGCTACACAGGTAAAAAACACACTGTCCAAAGCCAAGAACACAGCATCCATGGGACCTGACAATATCCCAGGCTGCGTTCTACAAGAACTACAGAATGAACTGGCACCCTACCTAAGTACCATGTTCAATCATAGCCTCACCTCAGGCTTTGTACCCACTGAACTGCATACCATGACGGTTATCCCACTCCACAAAGGGGGAGCCATGACGAACCCCGGGAACTACCGCATTATTAGCCTGACGAGTCTGGTCTGCAAGGCCATGGAACGTATCATCGTGGAACTCATAAACAAAGACATTGGTAATCTCCAAACTCTGGACCCTACCCAGTTTGGATTTGTAAAAGACAGATAATTTCTCCTAAACCTGATTGACTTCTTTGAAGCAGTCACCAAAGCCATAGATGAGGGTAAAATGGTTCACACAGCTTATCTAGAGCTCGCCAAGGCTCTCGACACCATCCCCCACTCTGGAATTATAGATAAGCTCACTAAACTATGTATAAATCCCTGTCACAAGATGGGTTGCCAACTGGCTCATGGACAGAACCCACACTGTGAAAGTAGCGGATTCCAAATCTGACATCAGACCAGTGACAAGTGGAGTACCACAGGGTTCAGTCCTGGGTCCTCTCCTGTTTGGTATCTACTTCTCTGAAGTGCAGGCCAACACATAAGGTCTTTGGCTAACAAAGTTTGCAGATGACTGCAAACTAGGAGCCATAATCAAAACTCCAAATGATGTGGACAAACTACAAAAGGGCCTCACTGAGACAGATACCTGGAGTCAAAGCCATGGCCTGAAGCTCAATGCCAAAAAGTGTATTGTCATTCCCTTTGGTAAAAACTCTGTACCCATGAACTACCACGAAGCTGGTAGTCTACTTAATGCCGAAAATGTGATGAGACCTTGGGACACAGGTGGACAGCAGTCTCTCCTTTGATAATCACATCGCCACAGTGGTCAGGAAATCCTTCTACGTGGCTCATCTCATCACAAAAGGATTCTCATCCAGAAAAAAAGAGGTCATTGTTCCCCTATACTCATCACTCATTAGACCCATTATAGAGTACAATGCCCCTTTTGGTATGTACCTCACAAGACATCTACAACAACTGAAAAAGCCACAGAAATACCTCAAAAAGAGGATTACTGGCCTCAAACAGATGTCCTATGCAGACCGTTTCAAAAAACTACAGCTTTACTCCATCACATATCGCCTACTCAGGGGTAATCTCTGCCTAACATACAAAGCTATGTCAAACCCAGAGCTGTTGGACATGCTCCACTTAAAGGAATCCCAATCCCTCTGAGCTACACGCTCTAGGGACCTAAACCTTGTCATCACAATAAACTGAACATGCCGGAGGGATAGATTCCTGTCCCATAGACTTCCCATACTCTGGAACAGACTACCTATCTATGTCAAACGGCTCCTCATTAGCACTCTTCAAGAAAAATCTTGATGATTGGATGGGAAATGGGAAATTCACCCCGGGGATCACTTCTGTGGCTCTGCTCGACAGGGGCACAGGAAAATAATTTTCTTGGGTGGCGAAAGCCAGGGTACATTTTTTGGCTAGGCTTGTATGAGCCCTAGGGCCGATAGCCTAGTACCTACCTATGAACCTATGAACCTATGTGCACATACATGTGCATGTATATACACATCCAAACAGACAAATGACACAAAAATGCAAACATCTCACTGCCAGTCATGTTTACATATTATAATCCTGTATCTTCCTTCATAGTGAATGGTATTTTATCACCAGGCTTCTTAAAATCTGAAATAATAGACCTAGAACTGTCAGTAACCCCATGCATTGCCAACATTGGCTTATGTGATTTCCTAGGGACAGGGTTAAACAGAGACACACACACACACACACACACACACACACACACACACACACACACACACACACACACACACACACACAAACACACTTTCTCTGACAATGCATCAGTTTGCTGTTATCAAATTTTTGTCATCTCCTGTGATAGATCATGATAATTTTACAGATGGATTCCTAAAAATGAAAGGTTACCTATCCTAGTTCCATCATGCTGCACAAAGTTTAGAAGATAGTCTCACACAATACCTAATTTAATGAAGTATTCTTTTAAATTCTTGTTGTGCTTTTTACTTTATTTATTGACATAATAGTTAATAAAACTATGTTATTTAATAAGTTACCACAGCTACAATTTTAATCTAACTGTTTGAAGGACAGTGAAGATCTATTTGCCTTTGCATCTCCTTTACTTTGACAATTAGTTTGATTGTTTGCTGTACATCTAATGCTGCATTGTCATAAGTGTTATAACCTTAAAAATAGTGTAATCACATGCTTTTCCAGTCTATTCTTAGCCTTTGATTAATTGATTCCAGTACTACAAATATTGACCATTTTCTACAAAAATATTTCTTGATTTCTTGGCTAGCATTTAACAAATGCATTGAATTTTGAAAGCCTCAATCATTTGATGTGGCGTGTCTTTCTTAGCTATGTGTATAATATCTCAAAGGTTTCCTGCACATTTTCACCTGTAAGTTCTCACTTTGTTTTCTTCCTCTTGCCTGCTTGCAACAAAAACTGGGGCAGTATAGCCTTAGCATTATTTCATGGAGGACCCTAAGGATGTAGACTTTGCAGGCACCTAATTAAATGTCTGAAGTTTTACTTTTTTCATTTCCTTCTAGCAATTCTTGAATTCAGATTTTTCTTTCTCAGTCAAATAATGTCATAAAATACCCTCTGAACCACACTAGTTTTCTAATTGCTTGACTAGGGGAAATAAATTTGAAGAAATGAACCTCTTTCTAATAGTCTCTAAATCCCTTTCCAATTTCTTTGGTATAAGAAACTATTTAGCCATTACTGGATTTGAAAACTAATAAAAATTCGACTTCTTATTCAGTTTAAACTGACATGTCAGAATTTTTGTTTCTTTTTGTCTAATCTTTGTGAATATGTGTATCTATCTATGTGTCTATCTGTACCATCTGTCTCTCTCTTTTACATTCACACACACACACACACACACACATTATATATATATATATATATATATATATATATATATATATATATGTACGTGTATGTGTGTGCATGTGCACTTTCATTTAACTATTGTTCTTCATTTGATTTAAACTTGTATTTTTGTGCTCAGATTAAATTATGTTTTAGTACAGGGAATTCTGGTGCAATAAATTTCCACTTTATTAAGCTAGAACTTTAATTGTTTAAAGAAGTTCCTGTAGAAACCATGAAGCATGCATAAGGCAATTATCATTCCCAGGGTATCACATTTTCAAATGCAGCATAATTTGAGCATTCATTGTACACAGTCTCATGTTGAACCAGTTATTCATGCAAGCATATAAATGCATTTTCATTACATTTCTTTGATTTCATGATGAAAATCTTAGCTTCTCATTTTTTGTTAGATTGTATCAAAGACATGTATTATTGTTATAATGCCATTAGGTTAAGTTAAATCTGTTTAAAAGAGAAAGAAACTCTTATGTGTGTAACAAAAGCATAATATAAATCTATCATGCACGACTCATAAAAATGTAGTTTTCACCTTACAGTTCGGTTATAAAATATTATATTTCCGCATTTTTGTAAATTTTCATATACTTATTTTTTTCCATGCAGTGTTCCCGGTATTGAAGCACACATTGCTTGCAAAAACTATTCTTTCGTGAATAGAATTTTTAAGACTCATTTGCCCCTGTATTACTTTCAGTTGGACAGAGAAATTAAGTATCAATCTGTGGGATGGTCAAAGTAGGGAAGATAGCCAACTATTACAGTTTCAAAAATGTATATATAAAAAGTAATACATGAATCCATCTTGGTTCAAAAGTAAAATGGCAAAATGCTATGGAAATATAAAATATAACATAAAATACATTGTTTTTTTACTAGCTGGTCTTGGATTATACAGCAGTTGTTTGAAAAGTTATACTAAAATGTCTATTTATGTATTTATTATAAATGTACTTGTCATGTAATGTCCAGAGAGCCATGTGCTGCATGGTACCTGTTACCCCACTGATCGATAGGGATGATTAGTTTAATCTAGCTGTGCAGATAGATGTCCATTGTTCCACAACACTGCCTGACCGTTACTCCTGATGTTCAGCGCTCAGCTGAGTGACTTGGTCACTCTGCTCATCCCTTTGGGTTTAGAGACATCTTCAGTCAAGTACAGTAAAATATTAATTAGCTTATAGGAAAATAAAAGGTATGGAAAGATCATGTTAGAATCAAGTTATTATAAAAAATAAAATATGTGGAAAGGAATAAACTGAACATGATGTAGAGAGCAGAAAGTTGAAGTCTGCTTTCAGAAGGCAGGCCACTAAATAGCTCAATTTTAACAGCAGAATTCTGAGTCTGCATAGGTCAGCTGATGAGGAAAAGCAATATTAAAATTGTAGACTAAACAGACATAAAGGTGAATGTAGACTGCTAGACCCACAGGCAGACAATATAATGCTAATAAATGCATATCTAGTCATAATTTAAGAATCAACATGGAAAATCAGAATGCTGGATAGACTGCTAGACCCACAGGCAGACAATATAATGCTAATAAATGCATATCTAGTCATAATTTAAGAATCAACATGGAAAATCAGAATGCTGGATAGACTGCTAGACCCACAGGCAGACAATATAATGCTAATAAATGCATATCTAGTCATAATTTAAGAATCAACATGGAAAATCAGAATGCTGGATAGACTGCTAGACCCACAGGCAGACAATATAATGCTAATAAATGCATATCTAGTCATAATTTAAGAATCAACATGGAAAATCAGAATGCTGGATAGACTGCTAGACCCACAGGCAGACAATATAATGCTAATAAATGCATATCTAGTCATAATTTAAGAATCAACATGGAAAATCAGAATGCTGGATAGACTGCTAGACCCACAGGCAGATAATATAATGCTAATAAATGCATATCTAGTCATAATTTAAGAATCAACATGGAAAATCAGAATACTGAAGAGTCAAAGATACAAAAACAGGTACCCAGACAGCTGCATGCATTGTACAGTTTTATCCACAGTGCAAATGGGAACCTGTAGCTGATACAGCATTAGAATACAAGCATGGAGTTTTAACTGAAGTTTCATCACAGTACAGATGGACAACCAAAAGAAGTTAACTTAACTGATGTTAAATAACTACACATGAAATGAATAGATGCAGAGGTGCAGAATATAAAACAAAAATAAATAAAGAACAGTTTATCACAGACTGCACACTCAACTGTTCTGATTATTGCAGGAATATACTCGGGGCATCATTGCAAACATCATAATGTATCTGTCAGACAGCTCTTGCTTTGCCTTACTTCTGTGTTTAGCCCATGTCACTGTACAAGAAATGTGAAACAGATACAGTAGCATGTTTTAATAATAAAGCATGTATCACAGAATGTTTCACAAATTGTCATTCTTACTACACAGTAAACATTCTGGTTCTAACGTCTGTGCAACACATGGAGTTCTACAGTGGTTTTCACATGACCCTTATATGTTCTATATGTTCTGCGTAAGAAATATACCATCAGTAGCGCTAGTGAAAAGCAAAAGCAGAACGTGCTGTGGAAACTGGTTGTACCAGCCGCTTGCCTTTGTGCATGTGCAACTGAGTTTGTCCATCAATTATAACCAACGTATTTCATGGCTAAGTTTAGGAGAGCCACATTAGCACAGTGAAATTTGTACATTAATAGAACAAAAGTTATATTTCTTACCGGATATAGTCTGTTTGATCAGCTATACAATTATCTTTACTTGCATACAGATAAGACAGGCTGCCCTGCTTGTAATGTATTTGAAATGGATGTCAAAAAGACTTATTCCCATTTGTTGATCCTGAGTGAAAGTATCTGTTGTTTTCTACAATTTGATTACCACCATATTCCCATTCACATCATCTGTCTCTTTGTAGTGAAGTAATGTGCACACAAAAGGGTGGTCAGCTCCTTACTCATCTAAGAACAACACTGCCCTTAAATTGATATGTCCTTAAATCCTCCTAAATTGTGATCAGTGTGCTGTCTTTCATGCAAAAACCTCCTGAGGTCTAGGATAAAGGAGAGAAAGAACTGGTTCACAGGTCTAAATGGCAGCAATACAGACATGATGTGTTTCACTGGTAGTAATATCAGACAGTTTTTTAGATGTTGTGTTACCAGGAAAACCTCTTCAAACGCCTATTAAATACTGAAGAAAAACTTCATCCAGGAGTCACTCATAAAATGTTAATGAGTATTGTACAAAAGCAGATACGAAGCACACAGGCACGTTATAAAAACACAAGTATGTTCATTAAATTTAAATAAAATCAACAGTATAGTCACATGACCTGATGGATCCAATCAGAGACTTCAATTAATGTTTCAGCATTTGTTATATTTATTTCTTTTTTATTTATTGACATTTTTAACTGGGTTAGTCCAACTGAGCCAGGTGTCATTTTCAGTGGAGACCCGAAGAGAAAAACTCCAGAGGCTTTACATATTTTTATAATAAAAATCAAATCAAAATAGAAATAAAAGTAAAAAATTAAAACTACCATAAAACGTAATAACAAAATCAACATTTAGAGAATATCTGTAGATAGATTAGGTTAAATAATAATTGACAGGTCTAGTGAATATCACACATAAAGTACATGCAAATAGATAAATCATTCAATATGTCAGCAGAGGTTTAAGGGTATAGCATTCATTTAAACCTAGATCTGCTGTTGCATGTAACCTTGTAATCAAAAAATATTTGTCATTCTAAGTACATACCATCACATTTCCACCTCTCTCACTTACGTTAGTAATGTGCAGCATCATAAATGAAAAACATTTGAGACGGACCTGAAGAAACTATCCCCCGGATTCACTATCCTTTCATGCAGGACTAGCTTAGTCCTGCACTGAAGCGGCCATTTAGGAGCAGCATGGTAGTGCGCCAGGCATATTAATGAAGGCGCTCAGCCTGAGCTGCTAAACGGACATGGAGCGTGTACAAGTGCAGGGGGGCATGTCTGAGAGCAGAGGTCTCAGAATATACACACCCCCTGCAAGCAAGAACAGTAGGTTAGCAATAAGAATGAGCGAGACCACACATAGGAGTTTGCATACCCCCAGCAACATCCCCCCAAGTTTATAAGAGCAATATTTAAAATATAAAAGTTGGTGGCACATCACAAAGCATCAGAGACTATCCATGTGCAACTAACAGTGGGTAAAACTGCCTTCCAGTTTATAGCCTGCTACAGACCACCCTCTCAAACTCAGGAACCCCGCTCGGCCTTCCTGAGAACACTGGAAAATATGAAGGTCTCTCCAAACACCATTATATTGGGCGACTTCAACTTCCCAAACATAGACTGGGAGCATTACTCTAGCTCCAACACCCTAGCCCAAAGGTTCCTAGAATTTATAAACTCAAATGCTATGGAACAACTTGTTACCACTCCCACAAGAGGGGAAAACATACTGGACCTGATCATCACCAACATGGGGACTCTATGCTCCAGACCAGAAGTGTATCCCTCACTGGTAAGATCAGACCATAAACTAATCTCACTGGATATTCACATCCCGACCCCACCCCCTGCCCAGAAAACCACAGTGAAAAACTTCTCTAAAGCAAATTTCACACTCCTCAAAACCAAGGTGAAATCCTTCAAAGCCCCCGGGCCTGTGGAAAATACGGCCCAGACCGCAGAATCCTTTATAAATGCATTCTATGAAAACCTTCAGGAAAGCATGGATCATGCAATCCCAAATAAAACCAAGTCTCAATCCTCCAAAGGCAGACGTCCTGTCTGGTGGACCCCAGTTATAAACAAACTATACAACAGAAGGAGGAAGCCACTACATGATAGAGCAAAATCCCAAAAAGGGAAGGCATCTGTGATCAGTATTAGCAAAAAACTGCGGGCACTCATAAAATCGTCTAAGGCCAGCTTCGAGAGAAAAATTGCACAGGACACTAAGGATAATCACAAGACTTTCTTTAGTTATGTTAGGAACCTGGGTGGGAATTCCCAGATATGCTCAGAATTAGTCCAAAATGACAAAAAATACACCAAACCCACAGACATTGCCAACATCCTAGCTGACAGGTTCAGCGCAAACTTCTCCACCCCCCCCCCCACAAGGGCAAATATCTATCCCAGCAGAGTGCTGCCCCCCTGACATCTCAGATGCTCAGGTAAGAGCTGCCCTCTTCAAAGCAAAAAACACAGCAGCAATGGGACCAGCCGATGTCCCGGGCTGCTTCCTACATGAACTCCAAGAAGAGCTAAACCCAAACATAAAACTACTGTTCAATCTCAGCCTTACTACAGGATATGTACCCAAAGAGTGGCATACAGCAACAGTGGTCCCTCACCACAAAGGTGGTGCCTCAACGGATCCTGGAAGCTATCGCCCCATAAGCCCGACTAGCTTGGTCTGCAAAGCTATGGAAAGGATCATCATGGACCTCATAAATAAAGATATTGGGGACCTACAGACACTGGATCCTACCCAGTTTGGCTTTGTTAAGGGCAGATCCTGCCTCTTAAACCTGGTCGATTTCTTTGAAACAGTCACCAAGGCCATTGACAAGGGGAAGGTGGTCCACACAGCCTACCTGGACCTCGCAAAAGCCTTTGATACAATACCCCACTCGGGCATTACAGATAAGCTCACCAGCTTAAATATAAACTCCTATGTCACTAGATAGGTTGCAAACTGGCTCAAGGACAAAACCCACATGATTAGAATTGCTGGAGCCATGTCAGACTCCAAACCAGTTACAAGTGGTGTCCCACAAGGCTCAGTCCTGGGACCTCTCTTGTTCGGTATATATTTCTCGGAGGTACAGGACAACATGGAAGGACTGTGGCTGACCAAGTTCACAGATGACTGAAAACTGTGCGCCATAATCAACTCTCCAGCTGACACAAGCATCCTCCAAAAGGGCCTCATAGAAACAGACAACTGGTGCCAGAGCCATGGCCTCAAGCTAAATGCCAAAACATGTATAGTCATCCCCTTTGGCAAAAACAAAGTGCCCACAAATTACCACATAGGTGATAATCCATTAAGTACAGAAGAAGTAATTAGGGACCTTGGGACCCAAGTTGATAGCAATCTCTCATTTGACAACCACGTGGCCAAAGTGGTTAGAAAAACATTTTATATAGCCCACCTAATCATGATGGGATTCACATCTAGATCAGGGGAGGTCATCGTGCCTCTTTACTCATCCCTCATCAGGCCCACAATTGAGTACAATGCCCCTTTTGGGATGTACCTTACCAGACACCTGCAGCAACTGGAAAGACCCCAAAAGTACCTCACCAAGAGGATCAAAGGGCTCAAACAGATGCCATATGCTGCCCGGTTAAAGAAACTCCAGCTCTACTCAGTGGCATACCGCCTGCTCAGAGGCGGACGTATAAAGCCATGTCCAACCCGGAATTAATGGACATGCTGCACCTCAGAAAATCCAAATCCCATCGAGCTACGCGCTCGAGAGATTTGAACCTCAGCATTGAAATAAATAGGACATGCTGGAGGGACAGATTCATAACCCAGGGGCTCCCTTCACTCTGGAATAAAATCCCAGTCCAGGTTAGGCAGAGTCCCTCATTGACTCTCTTCAAGAGGAATCTTGATGAGTGGATGGTAGATCATAGGTTTACCCCGAGTATCACTTCTGTGTCACTGTTAGACAGAGGCACAGTATACTAACCTCGAAAAAGGGCATAGCAAAATTAATTTAAAATGTGTGGCGAAAGCCAAACACACTCTGGCTAGGCTTATAAATGCCCTAGGGCAGGTAGCCTAGTATGAACCTATGAACCTATGAAAATATAAGCAAGCTAATTTTTTTTATCAAACAGATAAAATTTAACTGTAGGTGCACGGGTTTGCCCATTGCTTAGCTACATTTATTGCAGCTTAAATGGCATAAGAGGATAAAAATCAAGATATATGTAAATGAGGCAGTACTGCAATAGTGTAGTGGTCAGAGCATTCGCCTTATGAACAGTCTTTCCCAGTTCAAGTCTCGCTCCAGTACATTCCATTTTCCATGTCAAATCACTTTATGAACAATATTTTAGTTGCATAACCTACTAAATTACATATATTTTTGAACTGGAGTACTGCATTAAATGCTGATGTGAGGTGTCATTGTCATAATGTTGTAAAATCCACAGATAATCACAGGTGCCACATACAGTATATGTACACATGAATCAGGGATACAAATCGAAGGTACAGTGTGTAATGAATGATAAATCCATACAGTGTCCAAATCCACCACCTTCCCAAGAACCATTTTAGATTACTGTCTAAATTAGTGTGGGGGTACACATGAGTAAGCACTATTAAGCAAGACTAAGCATATTTAAGCAGTAGTAAGTGGGTTTAAGCCTGTTTGTGCGGGGGTAAGCATTGCACACACAGGTTAAGCAATATTGAAGCTAACCCTCTGTAAGCATATTTAACCGGAGGTTAGCATTGCTTACCTTCACACAAACCTGCTTACAATTGCTTAAAAGTGCCTTAATCACTCTGTATGCAACAGCCACTGTTCTGGCCAGAAACAAAATAAACAGCCTTCGCAGGTCTTTAACCCCAGACCCTATACACTATAGCCACAGTAGTTAACCACTAAGCTGTCACAGCAGTACATAAGATTGAGGTATCACCAAACAGATCCTCACTATAGGAAAATCAAACTTAACATGTGAAAGGAATCTACATACAGTTTTATGTTGCATAACCTGCTACATAACATAAATATGTGAACTGGAGTACTGCATTAAGCCCAGATGTGAGATGTCAGTGTAATAAAGTGTTGAAATCCCCTAATAAACACAAGGACCCCATACAGTGTACGTACACATGAATCATGGATACCAAACACCTATATAACATGTAATGAATAATAAACAATGTCAAACAGTAAATAGTATGCAAATTACAAATTAAGCAATGCTAAGCATTGCACAGCCCAGCTTAGTATGTGTAAGCAACGTGTAGGCCATCTAAATCAGTTTGCCCATTAGTATACCCCTTTAAGCAATGCCAAACTCAGGTAAGCAGGTTTGCCCATAGCTTAGCACTGTCAAAACCATCCAATCACAGCAAATTGCAGGAAATTGGTCCTATTTAAACACAACAGGTGGGAATGCATCTCATAACTAGTTGCAGGTTCTTCCTGTAGGCACTGTGACTGATATTGGAGAGGGTGTGTGCTTTCGGGTGGAGCGCTGGGAAATCCATTAGTACAGAGTCATGGCAGGACTCCTTGTGAAAGACCATGACCAGAGACTGCTGCAGGGTCAGTACCAGGGTTCCCAATACAAAGCAGAAGCCTGGATCCATCTCACCCGTGACCTCACCAGTGCCACTGGCATACCTCAAACTGGTGCGCAGGTCAGGCATCACTATGCCAACCTGAAGTGGAGAAAGAGGGATCTCTTGGATCAGTGGATCCAAGAGGCTAGGAGGACGGGGGATGTCCCAGCCGTGTGTAAGTATTAGTCCACTACCTGTTTAATAATTGCCAGCGCATGTCTATTATGGATTGGTATGGCTAAATATTCCTCTTATGTCTTTCACAGTAGCAGATGAGTGGGTTGCGAACCAGGAAGCCCATGCCTGTAGATTGCAGTGGATGCGACACGAGGCAGTTTAGTAAAACTCTTGCATGTACTGTCATAGGAAATAAATCTAAAAGTAGTAGTAAGTTAATCGCCAGTATAAAACCTGTATTGTTTAAGGCATGTATGGCATACACCAGAGAATATGGCAGGAATGTCTCATATAGGTTGTATGTAAATAAAAGCATAATAGCTTGACAATAAAGGTCTAACTGCTGGACTGCATGTGTTTTCTCTAGTATCATATGGTTGCAATCTCTTAATAGTACTGTTGTATTAAGCACTGTTACCCGCACTGTGCTACATAAATAAAATGTGTAGGAATGTCTTTATATGACTGTTGTAAACACAAGAGGTCATAATGTCCAACTGAGAGAGACTTAGACAGAAAACAGTGAAACGATAGACAACATAATCCAAATAGCATACTCAACTGAGATGTGAACTGTTGTATTTTTAGTACACACAGCCACGGTTTGAATCCTGGGAGTGGTAGTAGGCTGTATGCAGAATCATACCTCACAACTGTACAGATATGTCCACAATATCCAGTCAATTGGCCCATATCCACTGCCTGTCCCCCTGGCAAATCAGTGGAGTGATCCCAGACGTTTAGGCAGCAAATAATAAATACAACTGTCAGACATCTATAAGAACAAACCCGTCACTCTAGCAACTCCCCAAAATTTTATGAGTGTAATAAGCCAAGTATGTCCCATCTTCACCCCCATGTTGTGAAGATGTGACCAGAGTGTGGGCAGTAACAGAGTGAGATGTATGTGCATAATACTAATGTGGAATCTGGTAATATGTGTTGCAACATTTAGGTAGTGCTAACAAACATTGCCCCATAGGTCTGTCAGATATGAAAACTGTGCCTATAAATAAAATATTGATACCCTGTACTGGTACTCCTTACTCTGGTATTGTATGGCATTGTTAGTGCTGCAGTTACTCTGAATAATAAGACATTACTCACCACTGTCACCCACACTGTGCTACATAATAATACTGTCTAAGAAATCCTGTATATGAGTGTTGTAATTACAAGGTCAGATTGTAAAAGCACAGGAGACTTATAGACAGAAATCAGAGAAGAGATGCACAGCAATATCTATATAGCACACTCAACTGTGATGGACACTTATTTTTAGCAGACACAGACATGGTTCGAATTCTGGGAGTGGTAGTAAGGTGTATGCAGAATCATACCCCACAAGTGTACAGAATTGTCCAGAATGTCCAGTTAATTGGTCCATATCTGCCGGCTGTTACCCTGTCCCCCTGGCATATCAGTGTGCTAATATCTGACATGTAGGCAGCATTTCATGTCATATAACTGACTGTCAGGCCTGTACATATTTGGAATATGTCAATGAAAACAAACCTGCCATTGTACAACTCACCAAAGGTTTAAGAAGGCAATAGTCAAAATATGTCCTGGTTCACCTGCATGTGGTCAAGACATGCCAAGAGTGTGTGCAATAAGAGATGGACAGGTATGTGCATAACATCAATCTGGAATCTGGAAATATGTGTAGAAACAGTTAGGCAGTGTAAACAAACAATACCTCCACAGGTATACCAGGTAAGACGTGTATACTGCAAGTAAAGCTCAGTTCATGCATATAGTTGCCTACATCCATACCACTGTCAAAACTAAGGCCATAGGGTAGTGTACTAATACCTGTAAGGTACAGATCACAGCACTGGCTAGGAAAGTGATGAGAACTACAGGAATATACTAGTTATTAATTGACATCTTTCTCTCCCCCCACCATATCTGCAACAATAAACTAAAAACACAACTCAATCGGTATGTGCTCCATTAAATCTAGTGTTCATAGGTTCATAGGTTCATAGGTTTATACTAGGCTATCTGCCCTAAGGCATTTATAAGCCTAGCCCAAATTATTGTGGCTTACGCCACCCCTTATATGAAAAAATACTGTGCCCATTAGTTTGTTGTGCCTCTGTCCAGCAGTGACCCAGAGATGATTCCCGGGGTAAACCTACGATCTCCCATCCACAGGTCAAGATTTCTCTTGAACAGAGTCAGCGAGGTGCTCTGCCTCACATGGACCGGGATTTTATTCCACAGCATAGGGAGTCTCTGAGTGATAAATCTATCCCTCCAGCACGTCCTATTTATATCCGTGCTAAGGTTTAAGTCGCTTGCTCTAGTGGTTTTGGTGGATTTGGATTTTTTGAGGTGGAGCATGTCCATTAATTCCGGGTTGGACATGGCCTTGTATGTCAGGCACATGTCACCTCTGAGCAGACGGTATGCGACTGAATAGAGCTGGAGTTTCTTCAATCTGGCAGCATATGACAGATTTTGGAGTCCCTTTATCCTTTTGGTGAGGAACTTTTGGGGTCTCTCCAATTGCTGCAGATGTCGAGTGAGATACATCCCGGATGGGGCATTGTACTCGATCATTGGTCTGATAAGTGAAGAGTACAGGGGAACAATGACCTCACTAGATCTGGATGTGAATCCCTTCATGATCAGGTGGGCAATGTAGAAGGTCTTTCTAACCACTTTAGCAATGTGGGTGTCAAAAGAAAGGCCACTGTCAACCTGGGTCCCCAGGTCCCTGATAACCTCTTCTGTGCTTAGTGGATTGCCACCTATATGGTAGCTTGGGGTTACCTTGTTTTTCCCGAAGGGTATGACTATACATTTTTTGGCGTTTAACTTCAGGCCATGGCTCTGGCACCATCTATCTGTTTCCGTGAGTCCCTTCTGAAGGATATCAGTGTCCGATGCACTTTCCACTATGGCGCCCAGTTTGCAGTCATCTGCAAACTTTGTCAGCCAAAGTCCTCCCATGTTGGCCTGTACTTCTGAGAAGTAGATGCCAAACAATAGGGGGCCAAGGACCGAGCCCTGTGGGACACCACTTGTGACCGGCTTGGAGTCTGACACAGCGCCAGCAACTCTAACCGTGTGGGTTCTGTCCTTAAGCCAGTTTGCAACCCATCTTGTGACATATGGGTTTACATTTAAGCTGGTAAGTTTTTCTACAATACCCGAGTGGGGTATTGTGTCGAAAGCCTTTGCAAGGTCAAGGTAGGCTGTATGGACTGCCTTTCCTCATCAATGGCCTTGGTGACTATTTCAAGAAGTCGACCAAGTTCAAAAGGCATGATCTTCCCTTGACAAAGCCAAACTGGGTCGGGTCCAATGTCTGCAAGTCCCCTATATCTTTGTTTATGAGCTCCATTATGATCCTCTCCATAGCTTTGCAGACTAGACTTGTTAAGCTTATGGGGGTAATTACCAGGGTCCGTGGGCCACCTTTGTGGAGTGGGACCACAGTTGCCGTCGCCACTCCTTGGGCACGTATCCTGTGGTAAGGCTGAGATTAAACAGCTGCCTTATGTGCGGGTTTAATTCCTCATTTAGCTCGTGTAGCACACAGCCGGGGACACCATCCGGTCCCATTGATGCTGTGTTTTAGCTTTAGAGAGCAGCTTTCACCTGCGCATTTGAGATGTCCGGGAGGCTACACTCGGCTGGGATAGTTATCTCTCCTTTAGGGGAGAGGGGGTGAAGTTTGCACTGAACCTGTCTGCCAGTATGTTGGCAATGTCTGTGGGTTCAGTGATTTTTGTATCATTTTGGACTAATTCTGAGCATATCTGTAAGTTTCCACCCAGGTTCCTAACATAGCTGAAAAGGCCTTATGATTGTCCTTTGAATCCATGGCAATTTTTCTCTCAAAATTGGCCTTAGTTGATTTTATGAGTGCTCGTATTTTTTACTAATAATGATCAGGGGTGACTTCCCTTTTATGGATTTTGTTCTATCATGTAATAGCTTTCTCCTCTTATTGTAAAGTTTGTTAATGGCTGGGGTCCACCAGACTGGACGTTTGCCCTTTGTGGAAAGAGTCTTGGTTTTATTTGGGATTGCCTGATCCATGCAGTCCTGGAGGTGTTCATAGAAGGCATTTGTAAGGGCTTCCGCAGCTTGGGTTGTGGTTTCCTCTGACTCAGGGGCCTTGAAGGATACCACACCAGTCTTGAGTAGTGTGAAGTTTGCTTTAGAGAAGTTCTTCACTATGGTCTTTTTGTTTGGGGTGGGGGGGATGTGGATTTCCAGTGAGATTAGTTTATGATCAGATCTCACCAATGAGGGATATACTTCGGTGTGGAGCATTTTGTCCCCATGTTTGTGACAATGAGATCTAGTATATTTTCTCCTCTCGTGGGAACAGTGACTAGCTGTTCCATGGCATTTGAATTTATGAACTCCAGGAACCGTTGGGCTAGAAAGTTAGGGCTTGAGTAATGTTCCCAGTCTATATTCGGTAGTTGAAATCACCCAATATGATGGTGTTTGGAGATACATTTATACCCTCCAGTGTCTTCAGGAAGGCTGTGTGGGGTTCCTGAGTTTGAGAGGGTGGCCTGTAGCATGCTACAATTTGTAGAGCAGTTTTGCCTATTGTTAGTTGCACCTGGATGGTTTCAAGCTTCATGCGTTGCCACCAACCTGGAGGTGTGAGTATCCTTTATGAATATGGATACACCCTCCTTTTGTGGAGTGGTCCGGGTTTTGGGGCCGAACGCATGATATGAGGTAAAACCTAATAGTGCCGGGTGCTCTCAGGAGCCTTGAACCAGGTTTCAGTTACAGCACAGACATTGATGTTCTCCATACTGAGAAGGGCCTCGAGTGCATGCATTTTGAGATTTAGACTTCTGGCATTGAGCAGCATTACCCTCAATTTCTTCCCATTTTTGTTTTCTAGGGTGGTAGGTTTAGAATTTGAGCCTTGCCTAAAAAGGCACTATGGGGTGGCAAGAGCCTTAGCCAATATCCGGAATCCCAGGGTGACAGGTGCAAGCCGTCCTTGCGGCAGCGTGGCTTGTCAAGCATGTCATCCCAGGCAGACAGACACTGGATCCCCTTTGAATGACACCAGACATTAAGCCAATTGTTAAAGCTGATCATCTTGTCTCTATATTGTGGCATCATTCTTGGTGAAGGAAGGATACTGCTCAGGGTTAGGGTCATACCTGCCTGGGCTACATAATCAGAGAGCTCCTCTATGTCTCTTTTCATGCAGTCCAGGGAGGTACGTCTCAGGTCGTTCACACCAGCATGGACAATGACTGTGTCATATTTGTACTTGCTGTGGAGTGACCAGTGCTTGTGTTATGTGGCGGATTCTAGCCCGATAGGCAGCTTACTGTGACCCTCTCCTTGTTCAGCCTGGTGAGTGGGACGTCAGTGTGTCTGACTATGGAGTCACCTATGACAAGTATGTTTGGTGCTGTATTTGGCCTTAAGGGCTGTGACTGCTTTGCACACTGCTTTTGTGGTTTATGTGTTGCTTGTGGGGTGTCTTGAGGTAGCAGTTGTTTGGGTGTCTGCTTTGGAGGCCTCTGCTGTTTAGGTAAATTTTACTCAGAGCCTCCAGTATGTCTTTGTGTGTTTATGTGTTTGATTCAGTGGAGTGGTAGCATTATGTGAGGCTGGTTTTGTGGTGTGTGTAGTTGCCTTCTCCTCCTGTCTGGTCTTGCCAGTCCTGAGTTGAGAGAGCTAAGCCTCCAGTTTGGCTAAATAGCTGCATCTCTCGCAAGTATTTGTGTTATGTGCGAGGAGGAGAGGGTTGTCTGTGTACATGAGGCAGTTATAACATTGCCTCAAGATTCCCAGATTCACCAGCTGGACCGGAGAGGAGATTGACAACTGACCTTTGGACATGCTAGAATAATATTGGGAAATCCTTAATTGAAAACAAGGGCCAGTGGGGAGTGAGGGTGTAGTGCTTTTAATTTTTAGTGCTGACTTATATAATTGCTTTAGTGAGCAAGTGCCAGGTAACTTGAGTGCAATGTGATACAAGTAACTAAATGCAAAACGACAAACAGTAACTTTCTTTCAAGTGAAACAAGGAAATAAGTACAGTAAGCAATGCAGATATCACTAGTGATCCACAGAAGCTGAGAAGTTGCGTATTAGGTGAATTAGCTTCCAGGGAAATAACAAGCAAACAAACAACAAGTATATAAACAAAGCTAGATTCAGTAGGCCTGGATCTAGTCTATGCTAGAGCAAACAAGGTGAACCAATTTCAGTAAGATACAGTTCAAATATTCAGGCACTATAAACCTTTAACCAGAAAATTCCCAGCTCAGAAGGGCAGAGTCCAGCCTCTTCTCCCACAAGAGTGCAGTCCACAAACCTTCTTAATGTAAAATAACTGGCCTGAAGCCCAAATGCCTAAACCAGAACTAATACACTTGGACACTGGGCTCTCAATCAGCAGTTCCCAACTTAGAAGGATGAAAGCTACCTGTCCTGCCACCACAGTGCTTGCCACAAACCTTCCTAATGTAAAACAACTGGTCTGAAGCCCAAGTGCTTAATCCAAAAGACTTGAATGATAGCTACACTTTAATCAAGTTACAACCAAGCAGTAATAAATACCATTGAATACTTTAGAGAATGTCTGGATTAGTGCTCAAGTTACACAAACAAAGCTAGATCCAGCAGGCCCGAATCCAGTCTATGCCACAGCAAACAAGGCACCAACTTCAGTAAGAAACAGTTCAGATATGCATGCACTATAAGCCTTTAACCAGAAATTCCCAGCTCAGAAGGGCAGAGTCCAGCCTCTCCTCCCACAAGAGTGCAGACCACGAACCCTCTTAATGTAAAATAACTGGCTTGAAAGCCCAAGTGCTTAAACCAGAATTAATACACTTTTAGAATAACAGACACTGAGCCCTCAATCAGCAGTTCTCAACCTAGAAGGATGTAAGCTACCTGTTCTGCCACAACAGTGCAGACCACAAACCTCTCAGTGCAAAACAACTAACTGGTCCGAAGCCCAAGTGTTTAAACCAAAAGGCTTAGAATGAGTTACACCAAGCAGTAATAAATACAATTGAGTATTTTAAGATGATGCAAAAGTAAAAAGAAGTAGGTAAAACACAAGTACAGTAAAAGCAGATGAAATTTTTTTTTTTTTTTTTTTTTTTTTCTGAACAAGTGCTGAGATCAAAGAAACAGATTTGAGTGCTGAAACTAGAAAACTGGCTAGTTACAAGAAAAAAAAAAACAAGCTAGAAGGCTTCCCTCAAACACAGAAGGGCTTGGGGGCTCAGAAGCCTACAAATAGTCTGTACCACTTAACAAGAAAGGCAGGAAATAAGCTTAATTTTTTTTTCTATTTCCCAGATGCTCTCTTTGTACACAGTAGGAGTGCCTGAAATCAGAATATGATCTCACTGCACTCAGTTGAGTGAGCAAATGAGATGGGCCCAGAGGCAGGCTGAGGGGCGGGCAGTTTCAATGCCACTAAGATTAACACCAAAACAAAAACAGGGCGGGTGGGTGATAATAACTGAAGAGCAGAATAACCAGTTATGTTGCGACATATGTCCTATTGTTTAATAAATACTTACATTTGTTTCTATGCATGTGCCATGTTAAAATACTCTCACATTGGTGGCATGCTGCCATCAATGTATCTGCATGCTGTTGTAATGGCCACTGTGGTTCCATATATGCATGTGTTCTGTTTGCTATGCAACTGTTCTATATCTGGTGTTTTGGGTTAATGGGAATATCTATGTATGCTGTTATATCTAATCCTAGAATGTGTTGACTATTACTAACCCACATACGTTGTAAAATTGAAACACCATAGCACGTTTGGGAAGGCCAGTCCCAGAGGACCCACTTGTCCCACCTCATCTGGCCGTGGCACCGGGCACCAGCACATCTGGGGCCCACCCCGGGACCTCATCATCTGCTGGTCCTGCACCACCTTCAAGAGGAACCGCCTCAGGGGATGGGGATTGCTCCCCCTGGAGCGGGCGCAGACAGAGACACTTTCACCAATCGCCAGGTCAGGAGCGTGGTATGTAGCGAGCTCCACAGGGAGTTTGGAGATCTGCTACACCAGCTTGAGGGCCATGTGTTTCAACTTGAGGGTCGGCCTGGCCATTCTACCCAGCCCTCAGCACAGCCACCTTCGGGGCAGTGAAGGTGCAGTAGTGACTGCCCAAGAGTGGGAAGCTGAGTCCCATTGTATCAACTAGGGGACTCCTGGACTTCCGATTTCCAAACACCCCTCCCCATCAAGGTGTTTACCCCCCACATGTGACATATACAACCCACGTATGCTGCCTTGTCTGTCTTGTCTGTTATCCTACCCAACCTACCTCCCAAATATGCCTACTATCCCTCCCCAACATCCCACTCTCACCTGAAAAAAAAGGGGCAATCTGTTCCCAAAATAAAAATCTCACCCCATACATAGCTGTCCGTTTTGCACACATGTCCATTGGACACATGTAATCTGGTCTAACTGGCTTCACAACATATTATTGTTGTCCTCAACCCTCTCTTAGGGGTTTGAGTGTCCACATCTATCTCCAAATTCAATGTATATGCACAGCTGTTGCTATAGAAAAAATGGGCAGCTATGGACCTTCCCTACACCCATCCTACACATCCCTAGCTATTTTCCCTACTGTCTTTTCCTCTTTGTGCCCCTTTTCTACCACTTTCCTATCAACCCTTTTCCATTTCTTTTAAAGAAATTAGCGTGGGGGTAAGCAGGAGTAAGCACTTTTAAGCAGCAGTAAGCAGGTTTAAGCTTGTTTGCAAAGGGGTAAGCAATGTCTACACAGGTTAAGCAATTGAGAAGCTAAATCAGCATAAGAAACTGCAACCAGAAGTTAGCATTGCTTACCTCCATGCAAACCCACACAAACCTGCTTACAACTGCCTAAAAGTGCCTTACTCACTTTGTATCCAATGGCCCTTGTTCGGCCCAGAAACAAAATAAACAACCTCTGGAAAGGCTCATACCCAGGACCTTGCACACCATGGACAAAGTGATTTACCACTAAGCCATGTCAGATATACATAACCCTGATGTTTTCACAAACATATCATCCAGCACAGTCATTCAACATAACAGGAAATGTATTTATACATGTAGATGTGTGTGTGCGTGCGTGTGTGTGTGTGTGTGTGTGTGTGTGTGTGTGTGTGTGTGTGTGTGTGTGTGTGTGTGTGTGTGTGTGTGCGTGTGTGTGTGTCTATATTTATATATATATATATAAATATATATATATATATATACATAAAAATATATATATATATATATATATATATATATATATATATATATATATATATATATATATATATATATATATATATCTAGACTATATATATATATATATATATATATATATATATATATATATATATATATATATATAGATATTATGTATATATATATATATATATATATATATATATATATATATATCTATATACATACACAGATATATATCTATAGATATAAAAGAGAACATAACAAATACATATATGACAAAAGGCACTGTTAATGGGGGTGAGGGGTGCCAAGTTAAATACGTCTTGTAAGTGTTGATATCACCCCCTCCCCCTCAGCAAAATAGATCTGCCCTGCAATACAATACCAACTGTTGCAAGTCCCATACCCAGGACCCGACACAACATGGGCACAAGACGTTAACAGTAATCATCCCACCTGTATGATGTCAGGATGGTATCAACAACATATCATGCAGTACACTCTGGCTACCAAAGGGAATGTACAATGTGGAAGCAATAAACATTCCAAAGATACTTATACACACAAACATATATGCAGATACATACATACATAGATATATAAAAAGAGCAAATACTCCCAATGTACACAGGACTTGGTTTTAATAAAGTAAAAAAGGAGTAAGCGCTTTCGCAGACATATACTGTCGCTTCATCAGACTCATTGAAAGATTGAATATTAGAACATAATAGAGACATCCGTAATCAAAAGCTGAATAATGCTTTAGCAAATCATGCTATGGCCACTGATAAAACACATATTTTTAAATTTTTTGTTATTCAATTATTGAATGCTGGTCTACGAGGGGGTGATATAGAAACAAGAGTTGAAGCAATTAAACAGAAATGGAAACTGTTGTTTGATGCTGAAAAATCTCCATGGCTAAATGGTGCCTTTTCTTTTTTTTTTCAATAATCATTTTTTATTATTTTTCACAACCATATTACAAATTCACACATTATATACAATATATACAAAATGCTTCCATTGGTTAATTTCACATATATATCAACCTCATGTATTGATCAAAGGTACAGCACTAACAATCAAAAGGAAAATAATAAAAAAAAAAAAAAAATCAACATTAACAAATCCAAGCCAACAATCTGTCTTTTCTGTACATTTTCTATCTAATCTAAGGTTGATTTAGACTATATTCTGGTTCCCGAGAAAAAGTGGATAGTAACTTCTTAAGCCAAAATAATATTAAAAATTTGCTCCCAGATTTTTATGTTGTTGATATTTTTCTTGTGATCACTAATTAACAGTTTATGCGCTAAGATGTGTTTTATTGCCAACAATCTGAAATTTTCCAACGATGTCTGGGCTGGGTTCAACCAATTTGTGGCTATATATAATTTCATTAATAGGCAAATATTCATAATTACAATCGTTTTTGATTTATTTAGATTCTCCGGAATATGAAGAATCATAAACTCCCAAGAGAGTGTTGAATTTTGGTAACCCATTTTTGTAACTGCAATTTTAATGAATTCCACAATTTATAAATGCACTTACAACTCCAGAACATGTGAAGCAAATCTGCTGTCTGATCAAAGCAATGTGGGCATATGGGTGAATTCTTCGCATCAAATTTGTGCAAAGTGAGACGAGTATAGTATGCATTGTTAAATATCATCAGCTGCGTAAATACCAATTTCTGAAGGGATACGGACTTTAATGTTAATTTAAATGCCTCCAATATCTTATTGTCGTCTGGGAATATCAATTTCTCTCTCCAGTAACTCAATAAAAGAATATAATTATTATACTTCCTCTCTTTTATCAATTTATATGCTGCGGTTATATGTTTTCTATCCTGCAACAGCGCTTCCCATAGATTACGAGAAATGATTAAATCTTCCCCTTTCATTTCAAAGTTGTTAAAATAGTTTATCAAATGGTGCCTTTTCTGTGAAACCTTTCTTGAAACTTAAAAGGCTTAAACTTTAGTTTTTAGACAAAAGTATTTATTTATATATTTGTATATGTAATATGTGCTTTATATTCCTGTAATTTGTGCATATTTTAAATTATTTCTGTTTCATTTGAATGTATCCATCAATTATATTATTTGATTACTTAATTGGAACAAATTGGTTTTACCTATTCCTATTTAAACATTTGATGCATTTTAAAGTTTTAGTCTGATGAAGTGACAGTGTATGTCTGCGAAAGCGCTTACTCCTTTTTTTACTTTATTAAAGCCAAGTCCTGTGTACATTGGGAGTCTTTGTTCTTTTTAATTTTCTCTTTTTTTGCTCCCAATCTTACTCTCGAGTTATTTTTGCTTGTCGTCTTTCTGTATGTATGTATGTATATATATATATGTATGCATGGATTTGGTCGTATGGCCAAATGTCGAACACAACATATCCGACTGCAGAACGCCAGTTCGACATAATTGCAAATGCAATTATGTTGAAATGTAAAACATCCCTCCTTTTTGACCCATGGTAGTGCTTGTTTAGGTGGTAGAGTGGTTGGAAATGTCAAATTCCGAATTTTATACAACATTCCGACCGTTCGACATCTAAAACTTTGACATATAAGTTCGAAGAAAACCCATATGTAACTGCACATACACACACAGAGATTTGTATATGGAGTTACATATTTAGAGAGTGCACACCATACTGAACAGCCAGTATTCCTACAGTTGCCACCTTATCAAATGGACAGTGCATGAGTCACCCATACAAAAGACAATTGTTGCCAGAAACCTATACCCACAGAGAAGTCTACAGGTTTGCATACATAAGAAAATTTTATTTGTGTACTATTACAGTTGTATATTCCATGCCATATAGTATTTTAGACTTTGAAATTCATACAAACAGATTAATGCAACTCTCAAGCAAATTGTTTAATACAGTAATCTGAAAGTATAACGTGTTGCTGTCCAGGCCAAGGCCTGCAACTAGTACAACAGTAAAGACAGACTGGGCCACACGATAACAACCAATCAACAGTAAGTAATGCAGATGTATAGTCCAGCAGCCTTTAACTACACTCTGTATGCAATCCCTCAGGGGAAAAGACATACGTTGACACAATGGGATGTATTTGTTACATAGCAGTGCATAACTGAAAACATCACAATCACACTGACAAAGAGTACAGTCTGGATGGCAGTAAGCCGTAGGCCAACAATGTTCCCAAGGTGAAATGTATGGTAATATACAGCCATATACCTTAAGGCAGCTTACTACTGATATCCCTCACATGTTGTAACAGCCTAGGTTATTTATGGAGCATATGCCCCCCCATAGACTGACTTACAGGGACATATAACACTGTTACATACACTGACATCTGGACTGTAGAAAGGCATGCATGTTTTGTGCAGATGAAGCCCACATATATATGGACCCAACCCCACAATATGTGTGAGGGCCACAACAGCACTGCAATGATGGCAGGAATGGCAGCATGACATAATCACAGCCCACTACATATCAACCCCTTACTCCATGTCATATGGACAGAGCCTGGTATGTAGGTGGAGGCCGGAGCACAGGCCCATATGTGAAATAATGTTGTCATACACCGAGCAAGTTGCTGGTGTTACAGGATAGTCTGCAACATGCCCTTAGTCAGGAATATAAAGTCAGAAACACAAATGGATGTAGCCATGTACAAATAGCACTCAACACACACACTGACAATGATATATCTGACACAAGACCTGTGTGGTGGACATACAAAATGTAACAAGCACACCTCTGGCCATCATGTGGATAGGCCCATATCTGAGAGCTATGCAGACAGACTGCATTCCATGTTAAACTAGTATGTACACACAAACTCTGTAACACTGGTGCTATACAATGCATATAACAACACTATTCACAGTCTGTCTGTACTTCTGGAACCTTATACAAATATGTAGCTGGCCTGAGTCTGCAAGTCCTCTTGTAAGAGGTATTGCTACCTGCTGTCTGTAACACTGCTGCCCACACACAGGAAGGATGTCCACCCTACAGGAAAGGTAAAGGGACCACACCCACATGATGTAGGGATCTATAGTAGTGGGTTGCCATGACAGTGGTAACTGGAAATACTACACAGCATACTGCACGCAGGTAGCAAGTGGAGGACATTGATTGGTGCAGAGGCCATCAACTGACCATGTGCATCACCTACAAAATCCATGCTGCAATCCATTCAAAGCAGCTCAATCCATTTACTGGAGAGAGATAGAGAGAGAGTGAGAGGAAAGAAAGAAAGAAAGAAAGAAAGAAAGAAAGAAAGAAAGAAAGAAAGAAAGAAAGAAATCTAAAGGCCAATCCAAAGGCAAAGGAAAAAAAAATACAAAACAAAATATTTCAAGAAAACTATCTAGAACAGACATCATTCCCACAACAGGTATGTGAAGTATATATGTATGTAATTGACTGTAGTACCTGGTCCATAATAATGGGATAGATGATGTGGAATGATTATATGTGCCATCAGGTGTTGTTGTTGAATTGATGTCCAGCTGAACAACTGCTATGAACAATAGAGTCTGTCCCTGTGGGTAGTGGGCCATACCCGTCAACTGTGCAGAGCAGCTCTGACTGACAAGATGTAAGCCATCATAGTGTGTGTTGTGTAATGGAAAACATGTATATTACTGTGGCCAATACCTGGTGGTGGAAGTAATGCCATAATGATGAACATGTGGGTTCCAGAGCCCACCACTTGCAGGACACTCAAGTAACTTGTAGTGTAGCATGCTGAAATGCCATAGGTGTGTAATAGGCTTACCTGCAATCTTTATTTATTTATTTTACATTTCTTGACCGGGCTAGTCTAACTGGATATATTTCCATTTTCAGTAGAGGCCTGGGGAGAAAAGCTCCAACATAGTACAAACAGTATATGCAATTATATAAACAAAAACAAGTACAAAAAAAAAAAAAACTGTCCCTATGTATACCTCCCTACCGTTAGGCTGTGTCCATATGTGGCACCTGTTTGTATGGTAACAAGGCAGAACAGTGCAACTGTGCAGGAAGGAGAGTTAGAGATTGTGGACCTAATATCTGAATGTACCCCACACATATACATATATATATATATATATATATATATATATATATATATATATATATATATATATATATATATATATATATATATATATATATATATATATATATATATATATATATGTGTGTGTGTGTGTGTGTATGTGTATAGATATATATATATATATATATATATAAATATATATATATATATATATGAAAACACATGCATACAACATATCTACACATATATAGAAATTTATATATATATATATATATATATATATATATATATATATATATATGTGTGTGTGTGTGTGTGTGTGTGTATGTCTACATATATACAAACACACACACACATATGTATATAAATACATGTCTCCTATTTTTTCATCACAGTGCTGCATGCTATGTGTGAGGGGAACATCACACATATCAATACACACATATATCTACAGCAGTAAGTGTGTGCAACATGGACGGTTGTGTGAATCCCTTGTTCAAATCACATTGCCCTTGTCTGTAAAGGTGGGATTGGGAATTTGGGGAAGATTAGCAAGTATATTTGTGAGGGTGGGTTTGGGTTGGTAGATAGAGAAGACAGACTACAGGGGTAGTGTATGATACATGTGGTGGGTAAAACACCCTGGATGGTGAGTGTCATCTGTGATGCGAAAGCCCCATGAGCCCCCATATGGAAACAATGGGAACAACAGCACAACAGCAGCTTCAGAGCCCTGAAGGTGCCTGGGCTGGAGGCTAAGCAGGAGGAGCATTATGGACCCTGTGATTGTGTACTGAGGGCTTCAAGGTGCTGCAGAACATCCCCCAAGTCTCTGTGGAGCTCCCTATGCAGCAGACCCTGGACCTGACCACTGTTGACAGGATCATATCTGTGTGTGCCCCCAGGGGGACACACCATCCCCTGAGGTGGTTCCACCTGAAGGTAGTACAGGACTAGTAGATACAGAGGCCCCAGGGTTTGTCCCACATGTGATGTGGCCTGGTAACATGGCCAGATACTGTTTTAGAACATATGTGGGTAGTAGTAGCCCTCACATTCCCAGATCATGTCCAACAGCATGCACAGATATCCTCAATAACACATAACAACAGATGTGCAGCAATCATATAGCAAACAGACCACATGCATATATGGAATCATAGTGGCCTTTACAATGGCATGCAGGTGACATTGTCCATAACATGCCAGCAATGATAGTGTCCACACAGGGAACATGGCTACAAAAACAGAGCACAAAGTGTGGTACAATATGATATATGTCCCAATGGTAGGTAAGCTGTAGCCATACATACTGAGTTGTGGGAACAGTTTGTTGTTACAGATATGATGGAGGTAGACAGAAATGTGTATTAAGAACTATGGTAACTTTGCTGTATGAGTTGCTCAGACCTGTTTCCATATTTATGTTTTTCAGGCAAGATGTCACATGGCAGATTACCTGTCTATTCAGCGGAAGAAACTGAGATCATCATCCCACACCTCGTACAGCACTACCAGGTGCTGTTTGGCAGAACTGCCCATGAGCAGAAGAAGCGGACCACCCTGTTGAATGATCTAGTCCACAGGGTCAATGATGTTGGCCTGTACAACTGCAGCAGTTATGAACAGGTCTGGCATCATTGCAGTGACCTTCTTTGCAATGCCCATCAGCATGCTGCTGCAGTCCGGGGGATCACCTTGCAACAGGAGGGGCATGCCATCCATCTCCCCCTAACACGTGTTGAGGAGCTCCTCACCAACCTCATGGCACCTGCCCGCCCGCACAAACAACAACTGGCAGAGAGTATAGTAGAGGTGGTTGTGACCCACAAACACCGGCAGAGGAGCATGCAGGTAAGGCCACAGGGCACATCAGTAGACCACTATTGCGTATCCATCCACATCTGTACAGGTAGATCATGCATATGTGAAATGACATATATATAGTCTGTTGTTGCATTGTAGTAATAAAGAGATGCGTATAAGCTGTAGTATTGTGGACTTGTACTGTTGATGTACTGTAATGCTGCACCCACCCTGTACCAATGATACAGCTATGGCTACTGACATCACATCTCTCGCACACTTATGTAGGTCCCTCTGGTATACCTCCAAGGCAGCAGCCTGTAGCTGATGAGTATGATTTGTATTCATGCTTGCCAATACACCTGTCATGTTATGGCTATGGTATATTCCATGCATATATCTAACACACCTACCTATAATGCATGCCATACATGTTCACGTATTGTTGCTGCTAACTGCACTGCATCACAGTGGTGACCATGCTGGTGAATCTGAAGGGTATGTCAGACACCTGCAATATAACTAACATCCTGCCATTGCAAAAATGTGCCTACAGATATGAACATAATGGTGAGACAAATGGACTGCAGTAGGGACGTGTGAAACGTCACCCTTATACAGTGCTACAACAGTGTATATACCAGTATTACAATGGTAACTGTTACAGATCTACACTACGGCATATCATAATTCTGTGGTCCACAACCCTTAAAACCTGCAATGTGGTACCAACATGAGCAATTAGTGTGTAATATGGAATCGTAGGTTAGTGCAGCAAATATGGGGAATACATACCTTCACAAACACTGGAAGCATATGTGTGCACACACTCCAGATAAAATATAGTGGAAGCAGCTGTTGAGTGACTGACTGCATGCATTTGTCCTGGAAATGCCCCTTTCAGCAAGTACACGTCCCCAATGTCACACCATGTATTGCTCTGCTGTCCAAGACGTTTGGCCATCAAATGTGCACACTAACCTGTAGCAGTGGCAGCCATGGCTTGCACACATCTTACATGACATGGCATGTACCCTATACCCAACAGGTAGCACCGATGAGCTGGACAGGTAGCCATACCTCACCATTGCATATACCATGGCAAACAGAGCAGACAGTCATTTATGTGGCAAGGATGTATTGGACAGGAATGATGTAGGAAATAAACAGATGGCCATCCAAGACAGATGATGTCACATGTAGCAAACTGTTCATGCAGGCTGCCTAGTAACATGCCACAACACTTAGGGAGTTGCAAGAATGTCTAGCAAGTACTGGCTGTGCAGTTCCTGTGTCAGCAATTGCCTGGACTCTGCAAACGTGTGGCCTATGGGTTAGGCTAATAAGATGTGACAGTTGTACCACAGGAAACATCAGCCAGGCCTCTCTACAGGTAGTGTATGCATAACAGAAGAGGTCCCCAAAAGTCATGCTTTGCAATGTGTACTGGTGTACTATGACCATGTTGGAAACCTACAGACAATATCATGTAAGATACATGTGTTGCACAACCAACGACTCACCCCACCTCAGGCCCACCATCCCCATCTGCACTGTGTCAGTGCCAGTGTACACCTGTATGTTTGCTATTCATTAGCTGGGACTAGGCTGTTACACATGGTGTTCAGTATTTGGGACACTGCAAACTGACACACATGTGTAGGCCATAGATGTCAAGTATCTGCAAAAAGGTTGAAGGTGGGGAGGGGGTGTCATCATAACACACCAGTGCACTGCAGCAGGAATCCTAAGGATGCTATGAATGGCTGTATCTGCACATATTCAGGGTCAGGAACTGTGGCAGACTTAACCCTGACTCCACAGCAATAGTGTTGGCAGTGTGTGAACTCCAAAGGATGTGCACATGAGTTGACCTTGCAATCATGCTGAGTTGAGGGACATGTGTAGGGCAGACTAACAATATACTGGCAAATGCAAATGTCCCATGCTAGTATACCCCTGCCAGGAATAGTGACTGCTGTAGTACACATAACAGTAGGTGCAACAAACCATCATGATAAGGGTGTGCACACATATACACCCATAAAGTGTATGCATCATGGTCAGCATCAGCACAACTAACACATTTGTTAGATACTGCATTTGATTGTACAGGACTTATGTCACATATCAGGCTCATGTAATGTTAACATATGCAATGATGTGGTCCCATGGCATATCAAGGAAGAGAGCATTATATCAATAACGGTGTGTACACTCCCCATAGCCACAGTAAGGTTTGACGGTTGTCAGTGTAATAGTATCATATTGGTCATACATGCACTGCTGATGTTGACATCTGTAAATCGGACATCAGGCATTCACAAATGACATCTGTCTACATATCATGAGCATTAGAGCAGACATAACTGACACAGTAATACACATTCAACAATGGTGTGTACACCTGTGAGGTATGGTGCACAGTACATGGCAGGGTGCAGAACAGGTGCACAGCAATACTGTGTACATGAGTGCAGTGTTTTCCAGAGGAAGGGGCATCACCTACTAACACAGCCCATACATCACACACATGTATACTGTTGCTAGCATGGATTGACCATGGCTGCACTGCATGCTGTTGAGTACCATATGTTATGTATATTAACAGGTAGGTAATGGGAGGTCTGTGTGTACTATCTTTGTGCAACCTCACCAGTGTGTGTGTGTGTGTGTGTGTGTGTGTGTGTGTGTGTGTGTGTGTGTGTGTGTGTGTGTGTGTGTGTGTGTGTGTGTGTGTGTGTGTGTGTGTGTGTGTGTGTGCGTGTGTCTGTATGGGGGGGCATTTTGTCTGTAAGTGCAATCTGGTGGAGTGGAGGGGTGGTTAATGCATGTAGGATGTGTGTCTGTGTTTGTGTGGGTGTCCATGTATGCACATGTGTGATTGTGGGGTTGTTCATATGGCAGTACTTCCCTTTGGAATTGTGCAGTACATGGACATGGACTGGCACATGAGACATCAGGAATACTTATCTGATATGTAATCTTAGGACAGCTGATAATATAATAAGGTCTGTAGCATGGACCATGCATTGGGAGGGAAACTAGACACCAGGTATACTGTTAAAATTGCAATCAGCAGAAAGGTGACTGACTACCCATGTATGCAGCACTACAGATGCATTGGGGAATTACTAGACAACACCAGGGAGTGTATCCACATATTACTGTTGTCCACATAATAAGTTGATTGAGCAACAGATCTTGCATCTACTGAGCAATAGTTACATATATCACTCTAGTGCATGACATTATTGAGTGACCGTAGTAGCCCCTAACATATGGGGGCCATGTTCACAAAGTCTGGACATACCCAAGGTAAACACTGGATGACAGCAGTGGGTCCTTGTAAAACCTACTCCAATCAAGTCAAAGGCAATGGAGTAACAGGTCATGTGTTGTGATCACTTGTCTAGGCATTTAGAAGAATGATATGTTAATGAGTGGTATTAATGAGTGTATGTTTCCAAGTGTGATGCAGGATGGGGAACTTACGTGAATAAACTTGGGGCAGTCTGTAAACTCAGGGACAGGTAGGTATTATGGTGGAATTTCAGGGTGTTTATGTTTCCAAGTGTGATGCAGGATGGGGAACTTACGTGAATAAACTTGGGACAGTCGGTAAACTCAGGGACAGGTAGGTATTATGGTGGAATTTCAGGGTGTGTGTGTGCGTGTCTGTGTGTGTGTGTGTGTGTGTGTGTGTGTGTGTGTGTGTGTGTGTGTGTGTGTGTGTGTGTGTGTGTGTGTGTATGTGTATATGTGTATACTGCTTTGCAATGCTGTACAGGTCTTAAAGTGCATTTATTGTTTTCCCCTCACAGGTGGTGAGGTGGGTCAGGGTCCCTCCTGCATGCAATCTGATGTTGTTGTCCATACAGACACCAAAAATGATGATAGGTGTGTGGCAGAGGCAGGGTTTTCAGAGGCTGAAACTGTGCCAGCATTTGACATCCCCCTGTTATCCACCCCATCCCCACACACAATCACAGTGCTTATAGATTCCCCATCAGCAGTAGCCATAGCAGAGGGACAGTTGGCAATTGGTGGCATTGCACAGGAGAGTGTCGTATCTATGGCTGCTGTGTCTGGACACAGCAGGCATAGCCGGATATCTGGCAGGACACCACATAGACAGATGTACCAGGGTGCTAGTGGGAGGGCCGCCGGTCATCATGGCCCTGGAAGAAGTGCCACAATTGATACCACTAGACCCATGTTTCAGACTGTCATGGAGGCACAGGAATGTATGGAACTGTACACCAGACAGGGCCTGAGGCTGCAGAGGAATGCTTTCTCCTCTGTAAGTGACAACATCCATGAACTTGCAGGTGCCCTCCGTGATTATACAGAGGCCATGGATAGACAGTTAGGTGAGATGGTGGGCCTCATCGACTGTGGATTGTCAGTGCTAGAACATGTGGTGGGAGTGGGGCAATGGCTGCATGGACATAGGCCAGCAACAACAACATCTGGCAGTCAACGTGGATGTGCAAGGTCACCAAGCCGCTCCCGTAGTGGCAGTACCAGCCCCAGCACAGCAGGGGCATGCTGTACACACCACACCACAGCAGGCCATGTGCACATGGCCCTGGCCAGTCCCAGGAGGGATCTGGTTCCAACGGACATATGTCATCATCAGAGGAGAGCAGCACATCGAGGCCTGTACCTGGATGTGCCCATGGAACCCCTGGCAGGCACAGTCTGTGTGTCCGTGGCTGGAGGTGGTGAACTGCACACCCTGCCAGGTATGGTCTGCAGCTGGCAAAGAAACACCTGTATAGGGCAGCCACATGGCAGAACTGTGTGCATGCATACCCACACACTATACACCTAGGGCAACCCCATACCTACACACAACACACTGTCACACCCATATCAGCAACTTACACCCCTCACCCACACACATGGTGTCAAACATATGGCCCACCCTAGGTCTCTGGCAAACCAACAACACACCCTGTGCATATGATGATACCTGTGCCACATCCCTGTCATCCATAACATTGATGCAGGGACAGGCTAATATGGTTCTGATGCACATGGTGACTGTACCACAGTGTACCAATGTACTGCTGTGTAACATGTTGTCAGCAGTAATGTTTAATGCTTACATGTCAGGTAGTGTACCTGTCCAGCCATGATGCATTTAAGCTGCTAGTAACACTGAGTGATTGTGGTCTCCATAATGTTGACCATTAGTGTTGTAGGTGTACATGTGTCAGCAGGAGGATGATCTGCTGTCATATCTGACAAGGGGTATGGCACTGTGGTGATACCATGGCTGTGTCATATCCTGGGTACAGTTGAACACATGTCACAGGTCTGTATAACAGTTACTACCTGTGCCACATGGACAGGTGACCCCCTGAGACATGTATATTCAGCAACCTGAAGTAGATCCTTCCACATGCAAGCACACTCTTACTTGGCAACACTTGGACTAGACCTCTACCTAGGTATGTAGTGCTACTGATGTGTTGCTTTAATTGTACACACCACACAGCATTTAGGATGAGGTGTGTTCCAGGTTACATGTTATATGCAGAACATCCCAAGGCATGTACAGTACGGTAATGGGGGATGTAATGGTTGTATATGGACAATACATAGTGTGACATACCACCATATACACATTAACAGATATATAATTGGCAGACACACATCCGAGAGACCTGGGCCTATCTGTGCTAACTAACTTTTCAGTGTGTCCAATGTGTTACAGGTATGCTGCACACAGCATATGCATAACTGGGCTGGATTGTGTTATCATTTACCTGTATGGTTGATGGTGACAGTGGTCACCATACAGCGGTACATGGGACATGTACCGGGGTACCTTGGTGTAATGACAGTGTACACAGCACCCACACCCCACTGTGGATATTGTACACAATGGAACCCATGATGACACTCTGACATACCCACCATCACACATTGACCAGGACTGCAATACAATCCATTGCCCATCCCAAGAAAGGTACTACAGGGATATGCATCTAATGCACATGTCACAGGCATAGTAGGGTGATGAATTGTAACATCACTTCAACTTTTTAAAACTAACCTAAAACTCTTCCTATCCAACCACTGGCTATGTTCTTGCAACAATCCTGACTAATGATTTTCATTTTCTATTGACTCTGTAACCTTCCCACAGCTTACTTACTAAATCTAGACTACTTGATTCTCTTCTCCATACATGGTTCTGATACTCCCTCAATAAAAGTCATATATCTTATCTCTCAGCTGCTATTGTAACTGCTTCTTAAGTATCTAATGTTCATTACCAGAATATCCTTCTGTTCTAGCCTATTTAGTATCAAATTACCTCACATCCTGTTTGATGCATCCAATTCTGTGTTATTTTCATTCTTTGTGTAAATTCTTTTTAAACCTGTTTTTTTTAGCACTGTAATGTAGCAATTGCTATAATTCTGTATTTTTTTTCTATGATAAATTGTATATTTTGAATTTTTGTGATTTCTGTATAATTTTCTGTTGCATTAGTACTATTGTAGCAGAGCTTTTCTCCCCGGGCCTCCACTGAAAATGGACATGTATCCAGTTGGACTAGCCCGGTAAACAAATGTAAAATAAATAAAATAAAAATAAAATGCCTCACCTATGGGCAGCAACATCACTATCTGTAATACTGTGTGGCAATGCGTATTGTAATAGGAGTATGTGGCCTCGGAATGCTGTACCCTACAGATATACACACATGCACACATACACACACTTGCCAGAACTCAGTAGGTATCTCATGCCTATCATCCCATTTGTACAACAGTATTGTGCTGGCACTGCAAGTCTCAGGTAGCCTTTAGGGAGAGGAGCGTAAGAGGGTACATGTAATGTCTGGCACAGCAGCAGCCACATCTTACTATGGCAATGGGTGTTGTGGTGGGTGTGAAGGCCGTCATGTTATTTCCAACTACAGTTGTACTAACACACAGACACTGAAATCCTCAGTAATGCACATGTACACATTTGTCAGTACTGGGGTGCATCACTGTAGGTGGTCATAGGTGTGTACCTGGCTATTGTCCATGGAGAGATGGAAAGTGTAGGGGATGTGTGTACAGTGGTGTCATGCCACCTGTCATGTGCCAGCAGGAAATCTATCTACAGACACCACTGTGGTGACCCTCAGGGTGAAAGTGACATGCATCACCCAATCCTCTGGGTGCCTCCTGCAAATGGCTGGTGAGGTGATCCAGTTGACATGTATGCAACATGTATTACAAAACATGGTTAGTGTCTGTGTTGGAGACGTGTACCCAAGCATGTTCTGTTGACTGTGGTAGTGTAGTGAAGGTACCTGTGGCATGTGGTGTGTACAGGGTGTTGTGTCCTATCTGTAACATTTATAACACAGCTGGGCAGACATGTCAGTGTCAGTCAAGCATAGCTTGCCTGTACATATCCAAGCTGGATACCTGACATCTGCCCATTGACTGACAGACATCAGCTTGCCAACTAGCTATGCAGTAGGATGAATGTGTCGACAGATAGACATCTGACACCAATATGTATGCCATTACTACATGTTGGCAGTGACGTGCTATACAGAAAGTAGTCTACAGTTAATTTCCACATGTCAGATCATTATTCAGTAGGAGATATATACTGTGAGACAGCTCTCACACCAGGAACATGACAGTGAGGACTCAGAGTCCATCTATGCATGCAAGGGTGATTGTTGCCAGTACTACAATCTTGCTTGGGAAAGCACTATCAACAGTAGTAATGGCATGATACACTACATGCCAGTATGTAACACATTCACATGAATAGGAGTGCTGTACAGGTCATATATACTCAAGTTTCCCATACATGACTGCTACTGTACTGACAACACATAGACGGACGTTATGTACATGGCATTACATACAACTATTACAGATGTCATTACCCTGCTATGTTATCAGACTGGAATGTGAGCACAGGTTACCTGGACTGAGTCATGCCTAACAGGTGTCAGCATTGCTGCAATATAACAGCTAAGTAGACTTGCCCACTGGTAAGCAAAGCCTACATGGTTTAAGCACCCGTATGTTTAACTGTACATTAGCACCACTTAGCTTCACGCAAACTTGCTTAAACTGCCTTAACCACTCTGTTTCCAACAGCCCTTGTTCTACCCAGCAACGAAATAGACATCCCTTGCAGGTCTTGAACCCCAGATCCTGCACACTATAGTCACAACAGTTAACCACTACGCCATAACAGCTGTGAAGACAGTTGTTGTATTTCCAATACATCTGTCAATAGACATATTGAATAGTATTGAACAATCGCTGTGACATCTAAAATTGTGTAGTACATGTTAGTGATATTACTTTTGCATCACACATGTTGTTATATCTAAATATACACATATCAGATACATATGGTGTGATACATCTGGGAGGGTATACACAACAGTAATGTTTACATGCGACAAGGATATGGATATGTACATACACATATATATTTATATATATATATATATATATATATATATATATATATATATATATATATATATATATATATATATATAATATGTATACATCTGTATAATGCAGCATATATATATATATATATATATATATATATATATATATATATATATATATATATGGCCATTTATAGATCTCTCTGTATATATATATATATATATATATATATATATATATATATATATATATATATATGTGTGTGTGTGTGTGTGTGTGTGTGTGTGTGTGTGTGTGTGTGTGTGTGTGGGTGTGTCTGCATGTGTGTGTGTAATATATATATATACATATATATATATATATATATATACACATCATATATGTACAGATATATCTATTTATGTCAATATACATGTAGATATTTATAACTATATGTGCATATATATCTATACAGATATATCTATGTCGATATATATGTAGATATCTATAACTATATGTGCATATATATCTATATATCTGTATATGTGTAGACATATATAGATGTATGTATATATATATATATATATATATATATATATATATATATATGTTTGTATATGTATATATGTACACACACACACACACACACACACACACACACACACACACACACACACATATATATTTATATATATATATATATATATATATATATATATATATATATATATATATATAAAATCCATATATGTATATATGTAGATATGTATAGTCGATATATCTATATAGATATATGGATATATATGTTTACCATATGTCCAGAACATGGAGTCCTATCTCAGCACCAATAGTCTCAACCTTTTAGTGCAAGGGGATGTCATGTATGTATTGCAGATATATATGTAGACTGTTGCTACTGTAACAGGGGTTGTCTTAACAGAGATATTGTGTGTGGGAGGTCACATCTGTTATTGACATGTGCACCATTGGTTACTGACAGCCATCCTAAGGACATTATAGTGCAGTACCACTGATAGCACAGTAATTATCCCGTGGACTACAGCAGAGATATGACTAATATATGTGGACAGTCTGGCACTCTCTGGTCAGTCCAGAGGTATACACAGATCCCCTTTGTGCGAGACATGTGGACCAAGCCTGACAATGTGGATGTTACCAGCCATGTACATGGGTATATCACGTAAACACTGGACAAAATAAGCCCACACAATTTATGCATTCACACACTACTGTCTGTTCTGACACATAATAACTGGTGGCGCAGAGGTCACATGGCCACATACTACCCAGTAGTTAGTGACATACATCTGTATAAATGCCCACTGCTTTGTCAGAAATACACAACAGTTATGGTGGCCTGGCAGCAGTATTTCTTGCAAATATCTGGACATAACATCACACTGGGTAATTACACTAAGTTGCTAGGCATGTAACAAAGCACTGTGCAAACTACAGACAGACTACCACAACACTGGCCTACATTTCCTATTGGGGAATACACATGTACCTGCAAATATAACAGGCTCTACAGGCATGTCACAGCACAGAGTAGCAGACACCTGTGTGAAAGTGAATACGCACAATAAATGTGAACACAGCCACAGCCACATATGGTACGTAAGCTTAATATGACACTATATGGACTGTCTGATAAACACCATCCTCATATATGCCACTCACACACTAACCCTACATAAACTGGGTCATGACACAATGTGGTCTAATGCCTGTCTGTGGCATAGGACACGTGTGTGTTTGGCCCTACAAACATGTGAGACAATAGGGTACCTCACACTGGAGCAGCATGTAACATCAGATAGAACAGGACCAAGAACAATGATATCTACCACAGTCTGTACACAGGCCAAGGTACGTATTCGCAATACACATACTGTTGACAATCACCATAAGTACACAGACTCCACTACTGCACACACAATCACAGAATGCCCAGGTATGTCCTCAGAAATAACCCCTACTATACATAACATGTCTAGCAGTCTGATATCTGACTAGCTTGTTATCAGGTATGATGTCAAATAATGATGTACGGAACATATGCACATCTTACTAAATGACATATATACAAAGGTTGACAGACTTGTGGCTGGAGCCACAAACACTCGGCCAATATTGGCATGTTACTGTGATACCCTCATACATTTACTGTTTTAACAGGGTTTGTTGTGACATATGTCCTATGAGGGATATGAAGTCAGTAACTGTCATGGCTGTCATCATGTACTGACTGCAATCCTCAGACTATACTTCTGCAGTTCTAAGATAGGTGATTTGTGAGTAACACAAGAAACATAAGACTCCAAACACTGCCCAGTATGCAGATACCCCTACAGGTGGGAGTTTCCTCAAACACATAACACTGTCATGACAGGTATTAAATCATGTAGACCAGCTATTCCACACAAATCCTGTTAAACCAACATTACTCCAAATGCAGAAGAGCAACACTTACAGTCTGTAGTCATGTCTGGAACATCCCCTCCTGATTTTTGGTCTGTCTCCTCAGTGTATGTTGTTAGAGGTATATCCCAATACCATCTGTGATGCTGTTTGCCAAACACAGACATGAGGTCCTGCTCACAGTGAATGAAAAGGCCCAACACCCACATGATGTTCCTAGGTATATGAGTGTGTTTCCATGCAACTGGCTATGGGAATGTTACAACAGCTGTTCCACATGCAATCAGCTAGTGGGGGACTGCAATTTATGCAGAGACCATCAGCTGAACATGAGCATCACTTACAAAACACAAGCTGCTGCCTAAGCAAAGCAGGTGTACATCTCCACATCCACCAGAAAGGGAGTGAGAGAGAAAGACAGAGACAAAGTAAGACAAGGAGGGGGTGGGAGAGTAAACCCTAAGCATGTTTCTGTCACACACTTACCAGTACGGGGTCTCAAACCCCTGCCTGACTATATATTGCTATGACATGTGTATGCAGTTATTGCATGTGCCACAGAGCTTACATGTTGGGGAGTTGTCCAAAGGTATATCTGATGGTGAGTGACATCTGCAACAGTGATAAAGGAGGGGTAAGGTTGATGTAGCACATGTGCCTGTCCACATGAAGAGGTGTCAATGTTGACACAGCCACACTCTTTCAGGGACTCACACACATTATCACAGTTGGCAGGGTCAGGATTAGACTTCCTAACTAGTCTGTTTGCCACAATACAGTAATATGCAGGTATCAGATGCACCACAGGGGTTATCAGGATGATATATGGGCAAAGGGTATGTGAAGGTGTCTGACATCAGAAGGCATGCGTCAGTAGACCAATGGGAGGTGTAGTGAGTGTGAATGGCATCCAAATATTTATACTCCACACACACACACACAGACACAGGTTGCAAGTACTGACATGCATGGGTGCATTGATTCACAGGTGTGTAGTGGTTGACTGTACCACAAGGCAGCAAAAGGTTAGGTAAAGGATATACTTTGGCATCAGGCCACATGAAAATGGTCTGCAGTGTGGATCAGGGGTGTAGTGTCTGGATTGGCCCACACATGTGGGTATTGTATTCACCATCCAGTCATCTGGGTTACTATTGTTGGTGGCCAGTGATGTGCAATACTTGCAATGTATGTGTTCTATAGTCCATGACATTGATGGTCTCTGGGATATGCAGATGTCCCACATACATGTTTGGTGACATGTGGACGTGTACCTGGGGTGTCTAGGGCATGCTGTGTACACAGATTTTTATCATCATTCCTGGCCTCATATGGTTGGTCTGGCAATGGACACCAGGTTGTCCCTGCACCTACATTGACAGCATGATACATGTATTCCCTGGTGTCAGTGGCATCCGTCCATGCAGGGCATGTGTATAAGGCATGGTATGTCCTTTGTGAGTTACATTTGCTGGCACTACAGTTGTTGCAGGCGTCCAGTGGGGAACATAGTAAAGGAGCACTGTGTGCAATTATGTGCCTATTGTAGTGATGGGACAGGGTGCCATGCCCTGTGTAGTCCACTTCAATTACACCATGGTTACTACATGTGGGCAATATGCAGAGAACTACCAGCATAGTGGTTGTTGCCTAGCTGAGTGTGTTTGTGTATGAGACATGGGTTGAGAGTGTTCTCTAGGTAATACAAGGATTGCCTAAATTGTTTGCCAGGCCTTGATGTCACATGTAGGGGTATGGATTGTCAACTCCAGCCTCTCTGCTGTTTGATATCTGTTATCCTTGTAAGGTGGACACTGTGACATATAATAGGCCTACCATATAATAAATTTGCAAAACCCACTCCACAATGAGTCCAGTTGTTACTCACTCAGAGCCACCTCCACACAGGATACAAATGGCAAACAGACACATACTAAGAATCACAGTTGCCATGTCTGGGATTGGAACTCCTACCTAACTAGTACATCACACTACAGCATTACACAGTTATAGCATGCGCCAAAGAGATTACAGGGCTACTTCTTCCCCAAAGGTGTATTTCAAAATGAATGACATCAGCAGGCTTGCCAAAGAAGGGCAATGGAGGTTGTAGTGACTGTGAATGGCCTCAAAATCATTGTTCCCTACACAGGCAAACAAACACACACACACGTCCACACTTGCCATGTCTGGGAATAGAACTCCTACCTAGCTAGGTTTATCACACTACAGCATTACAGAGTTATAGGATGCACCATGGAGATTACTGGGCTACTCTTTCCCCAAAGGTGTACTTTAAAGTGAATGACATCAGCAAGCTTGCCAAAGAATGACAATGGAGGTTGCAGTGACTGTGAATGGCCTCAAAAGCATTGCTCCCTACAGAGATAAACTTGCCATGTCTGGGAATAGAACTCCTACCTAATTAATATATCACACTACAGCATCACACAGTTATAGGACGCACCACAGAGACTACTGGGCTACTCTTTCCCCAAAGGTGCATTTCAAAGTGAATGACATCAGCAACCTTGCCAATGTTGGGCAATGGAAAGTGTAGTTCATAGGTTCATAGGGTCATACATTGATACTAGGCTATCGCCCTAGGGCCTATACATGCCTAGACATGACAATTCTCTGTCTATGACTTCCCACAATATTTACTTCCCTGAACCCTGTCTAGCAAGGCAGCTGACATGATCCCCGGGGTAAATGTCCTATCTCCCATCCAGTTGTCCAGGTTCCTTTTGAAGAGGGCCAAAGAGGCACTCTGTTTGACATGTATGGGCAGTCTATTCCGGAGTCTGGGGAGTCTCTGGGTCAGGAAAACATCCCTCCTGCATGTATTGTTCATTGTGATGACATGATTTGGATCCCTGGAGCATGTGGCTGAGAGGGTTTGGAATCCTCTAAGTGTAGCATGTCCAACAGCTGTGGGTTTGACATGGCATGTTATATTAAGCAGAGATAGCCTCTGAGAACACAATATGTGACAGAGTATAGCTGGATGATTTTCAGACGGTCAGCATAGGGCATCTGGTATAGGCCTGTGGTCATTTCGTGAGGTATCTCTGCAGCCTCTCTACTTGTTGCAGATGTCTTGTGAGGTACATACGTAATGGGCCATTAAAGTCTGTACTGGGTCTACTGAGAGATGCCTACAGTGGGACAATGGCCTCCTTAATTTAAAATAACATTATGTATGTGTTTAAATCTTTATTTAATTGAAGGAAGTGATGCTGTTAATGTTTGTGTGGTGGGGGGGGGTGGCTGTCCTTCTCATTGGTGGATGGGTCTATTTATGGAGGAATGATTTCCACTGTGTCAAGGTATTCCACTGATGAAGGCCGTTTTGCCGAAACCGGTATGGAGAATAAAACTGTAATTGCCATTTTAATGGCTTGATTTAGTCTTGTTTGTCTTTTTTGCCTTTAACACCTGAATACTGGCCATTTGTGACTGGCTCCTTTTCCTTGATGTAAAGCCCTTAGTGGGAGGTGTGCCACATAGGTGGGTTTGCTGACTGTTGTGGAAATGTGGTTATCAAAGGTAAGACCACTGTCCACCTGTGTCCCTAAGTCTGTTATCACACTTTAGGTGTTTAGTGTACTGCCACCTATATGGTACTTCACAGGCACATGTCCCTTCCCATTGGGGTTAACTATATCTTTCTTGGCGTTGATCTTGAGGCCATGGCTCAGGCACCAAGCATGTCTTTCTGAAAGGCCCTTCTGTAGAATATCCACATCATGTGAGGATTCAATACTGGCGCCCAGTGTGCAGTCATCTGCGCCCTTTGTTTGCTGATGTCCCTTACTGTTGGACTGCACTTCAGAGCAGTAGATGCCAAACAAGGGCGGTGCCAGAACTGAACCCTTAGGTACTCCAACTGTCACTTGTCTGGAGCTTGGGCTGGTGTCACCTACATTTACAGTGTGGGTTGTGTCAGTATAGCAGTTGGCAGCCCATCAGGTGACACTGGGATTAATGGCCAGCTTGATACATTTATCTATGATTCCAGACTGGGGGGCGGTGTTGAAGGGCTTGGTGAGGTCCAGATAGGCTGTGTGAACCACCTTACCCTCATCCACAGCTCTGGAGATGGATTCACAGTTCTCATTCATGTTGAGGTGACATGATCGGCCCTTCACAAACCCAACATGGTTAGGGTCCAGTGTTTGCAGGTTGCCAGTGTCTTTGTTTTAATTTCTGTGATAATACATTCCATGGCCTTGCAGATCAGCCATGTCATACTGCTGGGGCTGCATTTCCCAAGATCCAAGGTGGATCCCTCCTTGTCGACTGGCATAACTGTAGCTGCGCACCACACAGTGGGCACGAAGCCTGAGGTATGGCTATGGTTAGACATGGCACATACATGAGGTGCCAGTTCAGTTTGTAGCTTATGTAGTACACGGCCCAGGATGTTGACTGGATCCATGGCTGCTGTTGTCATAGCTCTGTAGAGTGTGGTTTTTACCTATGTGGCCATTATTACCAGAATATGGCAATCTATACATGTTGAGATGGGCCCTTTGGGGGTTGGGAGGAGGGTGCAGTTGGCACTGAATCAATCTACCAGGTTAATGGCAATATCCCTGGGACCAGTAGATTTAATACCATCCTGTTGTAGCTCACAGCAGTTCTGAGCATTACCATTTAGATTCCTCACATAAGTATGGAATGGCTTGCAGTTGTCTTTGGTATCTTTGGCTATATTATGTTCATAACTAGCTTTGGTGGATGTTATGAGGGATTTCTGCATTTTATTGTAGCTGTTAAGGGAGTATTTTGCATCCTGGAAATTCCCCCATGAATGCAGCAGTTTCTTCCTTTTGTTGTACAGTATGTTTATGGCAGGGAGCTACCACATTGGCTTCCTTTTCTTGGTGGAGAGCGTCTTGCTTCAATATTGGATGTCACATTTCATGCACGAGTGGATGTTCTCATACAGTGCCTTCATGTATGATTCAGCAGTTGTCTTTTCAGTTCCCATCTGCATGGGTGTCATGATGTTAGTCATATCTGACATGTGTAGCATGACATTGGCTTTGGAGATGTATCTTAGAGAGGTTTCCTTACTGGGGTGTGGGGGAGGGATGTTGATGTTAAGGGTGATTAGCTCATGGGCATACCTGACCACTGATGGGGTGACCATAGGTGTGGAGTATTGATTTCCCATATTGGTAATTACCAGGTCTAGGATATTTGAGCCCCTGGTGGGACTATGGGTTACTTGATCCAGGGCATTGGGAATTATGACTTCCAAGAACCGTTGGGCACACGTGTTGGTACACAAGTAGTTTTCCCAGTTAATGACAGGGTAGTGTAAGTCACCCAGTATTAGGGTGTTTGCTTGTATCATAATACTTCACAGTATGTTTCAAAAGCTGTAGTGGGTATCATGGGGCATGACGGGGGATCCATAGCAAGCTATACAATTTGGAATGCAGTCTAACCTACTGTTTGTTACACCGGGGGTATTTCAGACACATTCTGTTGGGCAAGTGGGCTGTTGGTGTGAATATCCTTGGTGAATATGGACACTCCTCCACCTTTATTGTTTTGGTCCTGGTTTGATGGCCAATGGGTGTGGTGAGAGCTGTACCTGGTATTGCAGGGGTGCTCTCTGGAGCCTTTGATCAGGACTCTGTTACTGCAGAGTTATCAATGTTCTCCATTTGTAGGTGTGTGTAGTGACTGTGAATGGTCAAAAAAACATCGATCCCTACGCACACAGATTTTCACAGTTTCCATGTCTGGGAACAGAACCCCTACCTAACTAGTATATTGCATTACACTATCACAAAGTTATAGGACATGAAACAGAAATTAATGGGTGAATTCTTCCCCAAAGGTGAATTTCAAAGTGAATGACATCAGCAGGCATGCCAAAGAAGGGCAATGGTGGTTTTAGTGACTGTGAATAGCCTCAAAATCATTGTTTCCTACACAGGCAAACAAACACACACACACCCACACTTTGTATGTCTGGGAATAGAACTCGTACCTTACTAGCTTATCACACTGTAGCATTACATAGTTATAGGATGCACCATGAAGATTATTGGGCTTCTCTTTCCCCAAAGGTGTATTTCAAAGTGAATGACATCAGAAGGCATGCCAAAGAAGGGCAATGGAGGTTGTAGTGACTATGAATGGCCTCAAAACCATTTCTCCCTACACAGACACACACAAACATCCACACTTTCCATGTCTGGGAATAGAACTCCTACCTAACTAGTTTATCATACTATAGCATTACACAGTTATAGGATGTGCTACAGATGTTACTGGTCTACTCTTTCCCCAAAGGTATATTTAAAAGTGGATGACAGCAGGCTTGCCAAAGAAGGGCAATGGAGGTTGTAGTGACTGTGAATGGCCTCAAAAGCATTGTTCCCTACACAGACACACAGTTACCATGTCTGGGAATAGAACTCCTACATAACTAGTATATCACACTACAGCATTACACAGTTTTAGGACACACCACAAAGATTAGTGGGCTACTTTTTCCCAAAGGTGTATTTCAAAGTGAATGACATCAGCAGGCTTGCCAAAAAAGGGCAATGGAGGTTGTAGTGACTGTGCATGGCCTCAAAAGCATAGATCCCTACACAGACAAATAAACACACACAGATTTTCACAGTTGCCATGTCAGGGAATAGAACGCCTGTTTAACTAGTATATCACACTACAACATTACACAGTTATAGGACACACCACAGAGATTGCTAGGTTATTTTTCCCCCAAAGGTGTATTTCAAAGTGAATGATGTCAGCAGGCATGCCAAAGTAGGGCATTTGAAATTGTAGTGAGTGTGACTGGCCTAAAAGCATCAATTCCTACACTGACAACCACATACATAGTTGCCACATCAAGGATTAGAACTCCTACCTAACTAGTACAGCACTACATTGTTATAGGACACACCAGAGAGATTACTGGACCACTATTTCCCCAAAGTGTATTTCAAGGTGAAGATATCAGCAGGCTTGCCATAGTAGGGCAATCGGGAGTGAAGTGTGTGTGCATGGGCCATAACCCATTCATCTAGAGGCAAAGACACACAACACTCAGGCACACACAGGTTTATAATCAACATGTACATGTATACAACTGCCAGATGACTACTGACTTGTACAGTCATGTTACGCAGTTAGCAAAAGCACCACAGACACTATAGTGCTGAGGGATACCAGAGACAAATGTCTATGGTGATTGACATTTGCACATCATGTGGTTTTAGTCAATTGGATGTGTGCTGAGTGGGACAGACCTCATTATGGAAGGCTCTTTGTCACTGTCACTCTCTTCCACACATATATGTATGTGTATTTTTGGCCTATTATAGTGTGTTGTCCTTGGATATATGTGTGTATTCCTATCCAATGTGTGTGCAAAGCATGACTGGTGTGTACTGAGGAGTGTATGCACTAACATCTGCGACTGTCAGATATGTATGGTCCACTGTTGTTGCCAGACATGGGTTTCATTGTGTGAGCATGCCCAGTATAACCTTTCAGTATTTTGTTGTCTGACATGGCTTTCATTTCTCTAATTGTTGGAGCATGCCCAGTATGACCTTCCGTATTGAATGTGTGAATCCATTCCAGGTAGATTATACTCCAGTGCAGACTTTTGTGTTCTACACCTACAGCTAGCCAACTGTTTCTGCAGGATATCTGTAGATCGGTTGACAATATGGGGTCAAAATGGGCAAAGGATAGTGGGTTACTGTAGGTAATTGTGTCTGTGCTGCTTCTGCTACATGGTCCTGGTGTTAGCAGAGATATTCAGACATATGTACTGTTATACACTGTGATGCTTTATGTCATCAAGTACTGTCAGGTATACATATTTGCTTGCAGTGATGTCCTGGGGAACACAGGGTGAATGCAGCTGTGTCCATTATTGTGGTCAGCAGCCTACATATTCTTGCACAATCATGCCATTCTGGATGGGAAGCTGCAGACACTTGCTGATGGGTCTGTGTAAATGGTTCAGCACTTAGGTACAGTGGTGGCAGAGGATCCCATGCTTGATCCATAGACATGACAGTATGGCCATACCCTGCTGTGGCCATAATTCTGGATATTACCTCTTCACTTTGTGGTTTATGAGCAGGTTTTTATCCACCCATACTTGTGTTAGCAGCCAGGGATAGTATGTGCACACGGCTGAGTTTCAGACTTCACACACTCCATGCCACCCATGCTCCCACCTCCCTATTATTCTATCCTCTTTCATACATTATGCAAACATTATCTGATATGTTCCCTATAGTTATCACCTCATCCCAGCAGTAATTTGGTGTTGGTCCTTAGTTCATGCAGTAGACATGGTGGACATGTTACTGTGATTTGTCCACATGGTCTTGCATTTGGGTTCTGTGGACTGTCTTATGTTGTTATTTGGGAGTCCATGACATAACATACATTGGCAGTATGGGTGAGACACAGGCCTTTGGCAGAGGAATGTAGGCCATTTGGTAGTGATGTGGGCCAGCTGTAACAGGCTGTTGCATTCTGTCACTCCTACAGTCCCAGACTGCAATACACTATATTCCCCTGGGGTGACAGGGTAGGTGTGCAAGGTGTTCATGCCCATACTTTCTTTCAGTATTGATCCAGTGGTGTGCATGCTGGCAGGGTGCTGCTTACAGCTAGGGACACACCTGCATGGGACACCTGCTCTACATGCTTCATTCTTTCGCTATTGCCATACACAGGTGGGGGTCATATTGTACTCATTCCCAAAAGCAGGGATAAGATGACTGGAGAGGTACCTGTGGGTGGTGGTGGGGTGAGCAGGGTGCATGTGTGCTATGGACACTACTTGCATCTGACTCACAGATATACATGGGGCATTCCACTTATGCTGGCTTGTGCAGGGACATCAGCTGCTTGTCAGTACTTCATTCCTATGACCTTTGTGGTCTGCCAGTGTTTGGCCAGATGACATCAGTATTCCCTACTACAACCCCAAATGATGTGCTGCAAACCTGTATGCACAATTCCAAGGGTGTGTCCATTTGACAGTTACATATTATACACTGTCTGTCTGGGGTACTTCCCCCTGTGTACTGCTTGTATGTCAGGACCCCCATTCATGCCATGTCCATCTTTCAGGTGGTGACACATATTACTTCCAAACATTTACTATGGCCTACTGCTGGAATGTGTTTTGCTGGTAAGCATTATGTTTGGCACTGCAGTTGTGAGAACTTGGCCCTGTCATCGGCAATACTGGGCAATGGCCACCAGGACAAACCTCACCATGCATACATACTGACCGCTCTCACACAATATACAGCACACACCAACCTAACACACACAGCCCTGCATATTGTACACATGCTACAATCTATCCTGTTAACTTGGCCAGCTCAGGTAATCTGTGCTCCACTGTTATTATACCTACACATACATGTTACTACATTTCTACATAGGATTGGGGGGCACACCTGACTGTTACTACATTTCTACATAAGATTGTGGGGGGGGGGGGCACACCTGACTGTTAATACATTTCTACATAGGATTGGGGGAGGCACACCTGACTGTTACTACATTTTTAAATAGGACTGGGAGGGCACACCTGACACTTATACACATTTGCTATGACTGTACTGGTATTTCAGGTTCTCCATTTCATTCTGTATTCTACCTCTCATGCTGACTAGCGGCATATCAGTGTACTACAGGTCTTAGATATGATTGACCTACATTTCAGTTTCTGACTTCTTACCCTTCAGAACTAACATCCTACTGCCTGACCTGTTGTAGTCTGTCTGTGCAGTTCTGGGGGGGATGTCCTCCATAGCCATCAATCAGAGGCCTTAGCACAGCCTTTGTTTGCGTTTGTCTACACCTGTCCTGCTGGCTGAGACTGTTGTTGGGTATGTGAGCCTCCCTGACTGGCATGTGTGTCCTATGGACACACATGTGGCCCATTACATTTCCTGCAGTGAGTTTTGTCACCTTGTCTAGTACTGGCTACTGTGGTGACACCAGCATTTGTTACAGATCTCATGCTGCCACTGTAGGTATCTATTACCTGCTGGCATCCCATTCAGCCACCCGATTCCCTTGCACGCTCACATCCATATCACAGATACAAGTAACAACATATACTACTCCATTCAGTAGTTGGTAGGAAGAGTTACTTACCTTGTGGCTGTGCCAGTATTGAGGATGGTGCTGGAGAGCTGACTATGTAGGATGTACATAGTACACTCCCTATACATGGTTAAACACAGGTAGTGTCATGTTTTGCATCCCTTTTACTGTATGTGTGAGTCAGAGAGAGGTGTCATTCACTGGGTCCCTACCATGCCAGTGTATGTGCCAAGCGTTGCCTCTTTGCCAAGGCCTGGGCATACCGGGCATGCCTCCTTCTGCCTACTGGGGCAGGCTCAGGTTCTTCTTCCTCTGAGTCACTCTGTGATTGTGCAGGCCTTGGCAATGGTGGGGGGCTGTATGGCCCTGCCCCATGCTGTTCCTGCTGCAGCTGTTTCCACAGGATCATATTGTGTAGCATGGCACGTACAATGACAATTTGGGTACATGTACCTGGTGAGTACTGCAAGGCTCCACCGGATGTGTCCAGGCACCGGAACTGTGACTTGAGTATCCCAAACACACGCTCTATTATGATTCTGGTCTGTGTGTGTGCCTCATTATGGAGTTCTTGTTCAGGTGTGTGTGCATTTCTGATGGGTGTCATCAGCCACGGCTCCAGTGTGTAACCAACATCCCCCACTAGGTGACCGTAAGGGATGTCCTTATTGGCAAATCTCTGGTACAGCTGCGTGAGATGCCAGATGTGGGAGTTGTGATAGCTGCCAGGGCAGCCAGTACACACATTCATTATAATACCCTGAGCATCACACATGACCTGGCAGTTGATGGAGGGGAAGCCCTCGCAGTTGATGTAGGCCCTACCTCACTCACCGGGTGATGCTTTGATGCATATGTGCGTGCAGTCTATAGCACCCACTACCTCAGGGTATTCTGCTATTTGGTGGAAGAGATGCATATTGCTGGCCAATGCCTCACGGGTGTTGGAGAAATATACGTGCTCACCAGCATGTGCTCACATGGCATCCAGGAACCAGTGGAGTACCCTGGATGCTGATGCCTATGAAATCCCAATGATATCCCTAGCTGGCCTTTGGAAGGTACCTGAGGCAAGTATTCTTAGGCCTACATATACCTTGGTATCCACTGGGATGGGTTCCCCTCTGTTAGTTCTGTGTGTGAGGTGTGGCCGGCACAGCTCAACAATTTGTTGTAGGAGGTCCCTGTCCACCCTATAGTGCTCCACTATCTCCAGCTCATGTAGCCCCTGGTAGGTTACCCTGCATCTGTACACTCTTCTCCTTCTCCTCACTGTGGTTTGGTTGACAGCATTCTTATCCTCACCACCCTCAGCCTCTTCCACATGTTGATGTATGATAGCTGCTGCAGCCCCTATCATTTTGTTGCTTTGTTTGGTAAAATTTCCCCACTTGTGTACACCGGTGATGTAGATTATGTGGGAAAATCCAGAGGGGAAGGTGTTTGCATAGTGTATAATGGTGTTCTGGGCTGGGCTCCTGCCTATGTAATTGGCTGATTCTGAGACATTTCACCTGCCAGTTATTCTAGTTTTCCTTGATTACCTTCCTACTGCTGTTTTTTCCTTCCTATTCCCTTCCTGTTTAAGCCCGGGGGTGCGCCGCACAAACTCAGTGCTCAGATGTGCACAGAGCTGCTATTTCCTGGTTTTGTTTTTTTTTCTTTTTTTCTTTTAAACCCAGTTAGGCAATGTAAAGTGTACTAGGCAGTCTCAGAAACACCCCCTTGCTTAGCTCGGCTAAGCTAAGGGCAAACCCGAGCCACAGGGCTCCAATAAGCTTACAGTATGACTGACACACCCCCCTATGATGTCAGCTAACTCTTAGGCATGCACCATGGTATACCTGCACTTACACGGTTGGGTGCTGGCTAGCATTGAGGGGAAATCTGGGATTCAGTATCATTCCCCTCATTTGCATAGGATTGCCTGCTAAAACATGGTTACAAGTCCCACACTGAGCCTTCCCTCTTAGCAACCACTATTCAGTAGCCTTGTCTTCTGCCTGCCATTGAGTATAATGGCAAAATAGTGATTTTGGATACAATGCTTATTTCAGGGGTTTTTTTTTTTATTTTCGGCCCGATCCCATTTGCTCACTGCTGCCCTATGCTTAAACAGCTGAAATCGGCTAAAAAAAAATAAAGTTATTTTTTTAATTTTGGCAACTGTTTTCCATGCCAATGGCCATATATTTGGCCATTGCCGTGCATACACATAATATACACCCTTTATTTGGAGCTGTCATGGCTCCGTATTGTAGTTTGCAGAAATGTACTCGGTTACTAACCGAGTACATTTATGCACACTACACTAGTCCTGCACGGCTGGCTGATAGCTTTCTGGATCACAAATTCACCTCATTTGCATGGTTTTCACCTGCAAATGGGGTAATTTGCATACAGGAGCTGTGTCCTTGCAGGAGCACTTGTGCACGTCCCTGGAGCTTATTCCTGGATCGCACGGCGTCCATATTGTCTCCATTAGCTCCTGCACTATTCCTGCACACCATGCAGAGCTTCCTGAATCTGGGGGTATGTGCTTGGCAAGTGCATTATGCAAATTTGCCTTTTTTATATCATATAAATGCTGACAGATGCACTCCTTAAAACATATATACATTTTGCCAAGATAGAATTTCTCACATATAATACAGGAAGCAATATACTATACAATTAGTGTATCCACATATGGAGAACCTTCCTCCAGTGGACAGGGGTCTATTTCACTTTTTTGATGATTCATTTCCGCAAACCTTTATTCATCGACCCTAATGCAGCAAATGTTCACATCAGTGAACATTCACTTCAACGAATGACTTACCCAGTGAAAGGAATGAGTTGACCATCATAAGAAATTTACCCTTTTCCCCACAGAATTGTGATCTTGAAGTTGGTAGATATAGTTGGGGGTGTGGTGGCGGGGTATAGTGGAAAAGTCCCCCACATGGATGGATTCAAAATACTGTGTTTTGTGTGATGGTCAGAATGCTGGGAAATGTGTTCCTTTCCCTAGGTAAGTCATTCGTTGAAGATAATGTTCACTGATGTGAATGTTCACTCTATTAGGGTCAATGAATGAAGGTTCATGGAAATGAACCTTCGATAAACTGATATAGACTCATGGCAGATGTATAAAATAATCCTGTTGAACCAGATTCAGGCAATAATTACACTCTGTACATGGAAAGGTTCTTGTTTTGGATGATATAAATCTCAACCATGAGAGTTGTTTATAATTTTCCTTTGAAATTCTGTTTATTTTTAAAAGCAAAACATGGCTGTTCACCTTCTTTTTCTTGTATACAAGGATCTACTGTTAAAAATCTACTAATTTTTCTTCAAAATATCACAATACAAACATATATCCTTAGCACAAGTAATAGGAAAATATACCTATCTTTGGCCACTGCAACAGTACGGCCAGAAGTAGTCATAATCTCTCGAAAAATATTTTGCTTTATCATTCCTATAGCTTAGCACTTCATACAAAATTGATTATATTTCACTCTCATGATGACCTCTTTGTGCAAAATTAAGTTTCAAGTGCTATTATGTAACAAAGAATTATTTCTACAGATATGATGCCCTCATAAATTGTCCTTTCATTATATTCATGTACATAAACATAAGGTGCATATTTTTCCTGTGTAATGTGGCATTCCTTTTACATGGTTTTGCATGCATATTAGTAATTGTCTGTCAGTGCCATGTGGAATAGTGGCATACAAGAAGTGTACACAAGCTACAGAGCTGTTCAAAGTAAATTCTAAAAACCCTCTTGTTTTATGCAAATAAGTTAAAAATAAATCAAAATTCTGAAAATTCTGTTATATGTAAATAACTGAAAAATAAATCAAGATTATGTCTACTACCAATCCAAACAAGGAGAACATCATCCACAAATCTAAAATAACACCGAATGTTGTTAACATACTAAAGACCAGAAAACATATCTTGTTCCCATATGGCAAGATTTGCATAGCTATTAGCACATGATGCACCCATTGCAATGGCCATTTACTGAATAAAGAAAAAAAATGTGTTCAAATACAATAACATTATTGTCTAAAACCAGTTCAATCAAAGAACAGACATTTTAAAGTTGGAACAATCACTGTTATAAGATAAAAAAATGCATGTTCTAAATACCATCATATGTATTAAGAATTACACTAAATAGTGAGTTATTATCAATAGTGACTAATAAAATATAAATTGAATATATATATAACAAGACCATTCATATAAATTATTTAAAAAATGTTTTGTAACTCTCCATATGCAAGGAATCTTATCTAACAAAGGATGTAGTTGTTGAGCAACATAAATAGACAGTGGAGTGGTAAGCCAAACATGACCAGAAACCATGAGTCACATAGGTAAATCACATATCAATGTATGTATCTCTGGAAGGGAATAAATGATGGAGGCTATTTATTTACTTATTTAATTTATCTGACATTTGATTGCTGGGAAAGTCTGACTGGGTCCGGGAACCCATTTTCTGCAGAGGCCTGGAGAAAAAAGCTCTAAAAGTAAAAAACACATTGTATGAGTAAATATAATAACTATTACAGTAAGTCAGAGATTAATATGAACATGAACAAGTATACAAATTAAGTTACATGTAGGAAGTATTGCAACAATGTAATACATTATTTTAGAAAAGAATGGAATATAAAAGAATACAGTTGTTATTTAGGAATATAAAAAGAGAATAGGTTCATTAAAGACAATGTGGAAAAATTACATGTTGAAAGTGGTGACAATCAATGAAAAACAAAGATGAATAAATGGTAAAAATGAGAAAGGAGTGAGATCATGTGGGAGGAGGATAGTGAGAGAAAATGGGTGAAGGATGAGGGAGCTGTAACAGTAAAAGGAAGAGAGCTACAGTGTGATGAAGAAAGTAGCTGGGGTATGAAGTCGGAGTGGGTAGGGAGATAACAGAGTGGATTAAGGGCCTTTACAGACAGTAGTAAGAGAAATAAAAAGTGAGTAAGAGGAAGAAGTAGGAAGCAAAGGGAAGGAAACTTAGATCTGTGTGTAGTGAAAACTGAAAAGGTAGTAGGATATGGTATCAGGTGGGGTTAGAGCAGGAACAGATCTATGCTTTGCTTAATTATTCCTTTAAAGTATTTTTTTAAATGAGAGGAAGTTTGCCTCTGTTATAATATTTATATTGGAGTGCCATCAGGCTGTGTTTAAATTTTGGGTGATTGAACAAGTGACACCATCGGACCAGGGAGGTGACTGGGAAACTCATTTAGAGTTTTGTGAATTGATATGGCAACTGCAGTTAGATGCATGCACCTCTCCTGGGCTAAATGACCATGTATCTATTGTACCTGCATTAAAAGTGAAAACTATAGTATGAGAAAATGACAATGTTAGAATTTTGTTATATAGTACAGTTTTCTATGTGAAATTACTAGCTAACTAGTTTTATTGGATTTTAGTTGTTCTTAGTATGTAAATGTTTTTTAAAAAAATATATTACTATATCTTTAATACATTTTGTATAATTTATTGATCTTATTATCTGTGGCCCAATCCTGATAAGCTTTTTAGTGTGTGGTTTTATACATATATATATATATATATATATATATATATATATATATATATATATATATATATATATATATATATATATATATGGTGATGTCATTGGGATAGTTATTCTGATGAAGTTTTCAGGGTTTGAAACAAAAGCACTAAATCTGTTCATTGTGTTGGTAATAAAAACTTGTTTTACACACTACTGCATAATTTATTTTGTGGAGAGGACCGACCTCCATTGACATAGTGGCTACTACTGCTGTATTGTTTCCTAGTTGATGTTGTGTGCTGTTGAAAACTGAAAAGACAGTAGGATATGGTATCAGATGGGGTTAGAGCAGGAACGGATGCATGCTTTGCTTAATTATTCCTTTAAAGTATTTTTAAATGAGAGGAAGTTTGCCTCTGCTATAATATTTATGGTAAGGTTGTTCCGAGCTCCGGTAACAGAGTAGACTTGTAGGTATTTTGGGTCTATATTAGAACATCGAAGTTTCAAAATTTTGAATGTTCTAATATCGACCCCTATTCAGTGAAAGCTGAAAATGTTGAACATACAGAACAGCAAATTTTTTCCTAGGGAAAAAATTTGCTGTTCCAAAACATGTACACACAACACAATCACACCAAACAAACAGCAATCCAAACACATACACCTAAACTCTTACACCTAACCCTACACTAAACTGTACACACACCACTAAATATCCACTTACCTTAACTCAAACCCTAACCCTAAGGTTTGTCACTATTGCACACTCACCTCACCTACGCCCTAACCCTAACTCACCTCACCCGCCCTAACCCTCACGTCCACACAATCGCACATATACCTAACCCACACCCTAACCCTAACTCACCTAACCCATCCTAACCCTCCCATCCACACAATCGCACACATACCTAACTCACACCCTAACCCTAACTAACCTAACCCGCACTCAATCACACACTTACCTGAACCCGACCCGTAACTTTCCACCACAGCACTGAAAATACCAAAGCAACAGAAAACGGACAACCAAATTCTTTCCCTAGGAAAAAATTTGGTTTTCTTTTGCTTCGATATTTTCAGCTTTCGCTGAATAGGGTTCGATATTAGAACATTCAAAGTTTTGAAACTTCGATGTTCTAATATAGACCTGGTATTTTCCAACAGTTTTGTTGGGCTTGTGTACAGAAAAAAGTTTTTGTCTTTGGATATTAGAGAGACATTTCTCATTATTTATTCACTTAACCTTTATAGTTAAACCTCTCTTATATTTAATTTTCAGAAATTTTTTGTGAAAAAAGCAACAATAAGTGGCTAGTTCCAAAGGATAAAGGAACCAGGTTTCTGTACAGTTTACCTGCAACCTACTACTGTCCTTAGACATAAATTTCAATGTAGCATTTCCAGCAAAAATTCTTACATCTGTAATAACATCCATTATGTCACTATCTACAGACAGAGTAAAGGAAAAATGTTTATTCAAATTTGAAGCTGCAAGTAATCTTAACCAACTGAAGAGATATTGTAGACTAGATCACTTGTCCTCTCAACATGCTATAAGTTTTAATCTGGCTGTCCCTTTGTGTCCAAGAATGGCACCCCCCTCTGTTGTGTCTCCATGACCTGCTTCAGCTAATTGATTGCTGCCTGTAGTTGTGGCCTAAGATTGACTCAGGAAGCATGGGAAAATCCTCATAAGTAAGTACTGGAGGGTCAGGTATGTTCTGTGGAATGCCAGTACAAACAGTATAATTACATACAATAAAACCATCCCCTGTTTGTAACAGCTAAGCAAAGGTATTGTTAGACAACCATTTCTTAGGCCAAGAAAAAAATCTGATTATTTGTAAAAACATTTTTATCTCTTTGTTTGTAGCTTCCTTTGCTTAGTACTTTTGAGGCAGCACTCAAAGATAGCAACATTATTTAGGATGCAAGAGTACTTTTATTATATTAATTCATGAGTGAGGTATGTTTTTATATCTACATCTAGAATCTCAATCTGCTTATTAATCTCTCATAGCCTTCACCTAAGCATAAATTCAAGTACTGCCATTTCATAAGACGTTCAGGGTAGTTTTTGCTATACTTTGGCATCTTCAATATGCACAAGTATCATGGAATAATCTTCTTCTTCTTCTTCTTTCAGCTGCTCCCATTAGACGTCGCCACAACAGATCATCTGTTTCCATTTCTTCCTGTCCTCTGCATCTTGCTCTGTCACAACAACCACCTGCATGTCCTCTCTCACCACATCCATAAACCTTATCTTAGGCCTTCCTCTTTTCATGTTACCTGGTAGCTTCATCCTTAGCATCTTTTTCCCAATATACTCCACATCCCTTCTCAGCACATGTCCAAACCAACATAATCTTGCCTCTCTGGCTTTGTCTCCAAACCTTCCAACCTGGGCTGTCCCACTAATATACTTATTCCTAATCCTGTCCATCCTCATCATGCCCAGTGCAAATCTTAACATCTTCAACTCTGCCACGTCAAGCTCTGACTCCTGCATTTTTGTCGATGCCAATGTCTCCAACCCATATAACATAGCTAGTCTCACTACCCTCTTGTAGACCTTCCCTTTCACATTTACTGGTACTTGTCTGTCACAAATCACTCATGACACTCTTCTCCACCCACTCCATCCTGTCTGTACTCTCTTCTTCACCTCTCCTCCACACTCACCATTACTCTAAACTGTTGATCCAAAGTACATAAACTCATCCACCTTTACCACCTCGACTCCCTGCATCTCACCATTCCTCTGTCCTCCCTCTCATTCACACACAAATATTCTGTCTGAGTCCTGCTGACCTTCATTCCTCTTCTCTCTAGAGCATATCTCCACCTATCCAGGGTCTCCGCCACCTGTTCCCTACTTTCACTACAGATCACAATGTCATCTGAAAACATCATAGTCCACGGGGACTCCTGTCTGATCTTGTCTGTCAACCTGTCTATCATCATTGCAAATAAGAAAGGGCTCAGAGCTGATCCTTGATGTAATCCCACCTCCACCTTAAACACATCCATCCCTCCCACCGCAGACCTCACCGCTATCACACTACCCTCATACATATCCTGCACCACTCTTACATACTTCTCTGGCACTCCCGACTTCCTCATACAATACCACAACTCCTCTCTAGGCACCCTGTCATATGCTTTCTCTAAAGCCATAAAGACACAGTGCAACACCTTCTGACCTTCTCTGTACTTCTCCATCAACACTCTCAGAGCAAACATCACGTCTGTAGTGCACCTTCCTGTCATGGAACCATACTGCTCATCACTAATCATCACCTCCCTTCTTAACCTAGCTTCCACTACTCTTTCCCATAACCATGTTGTGACTAATTAATTTAATCCCTCTGTAGTTACTACAGCTCTGCACATCACCCTTATTCTTAAAAATATGGGCTTGTAAATATGAGGTTAGACACTGTCATTGTAGGCGTTTATACTTAAACATGATTGTGACAATGTGAGCTATTGCCAACTATGCCAGGAGAAGAAGGACAGTGGATGTGTAACATATGCCAGCACATCTAGCTGGAATGTAGTAAAGAATTATATGTTATTTGAACATAAAACTGATTTGTACAGATGCTTGTGTTGAGAATGAATTTGAAAAGCTGCTTGTGTTACAAATATATCAACAGTGGGTCCTGAATGCATTGTAACTGAATTATATATATATATATATATATATATATATATATATATATATATATATATATATATATATATATATATTAACAGAGGACTCTGGAAGAGAAGAGGTTAAGCTCAGCACCAGCAACTTTGGAAATAGCAAGAAATTAAATTACTGGGTCCAAGCCATAAAGATGTTATCTCACAGTTTTGAATGAAGCCAGAGAACAATGTCTGTAAGAAGCATGGTTTGTTATTCTCTGTAGGAGAAGAAAAAGTTTGTAATTGTTTCATGACTTCCAGAAGCTGCACCAGATCTGAACAATGCTCTTGTGTGTGTGTATTATTCAAATTTAGGTGCTAAATCCTGGCAGTTTCTAGCAATGGGGGGTTGCATGGGAACCAGAAATCAGATGACCAGATGTATGTGATGTCATTCTTTACAGAAACAATGTTCTAATAATAGGTGAGACATAAGTCTTAGGGCAGTCTGTTTCTTAGAATCTGACATAGAATAATCTCTCTCCTGCTTCATCTTGCCTTGCTTTATTAAATACGTTAGAACAGTAATTCTCTAGATAAGTCAGGAAAATACAGTGAGAATAGTTAAGTATTGCTTTTCTGTAACTGTGTGAATCTTTCTAGCTGTCTTATTTTTAAAGTTTCTTGTGATTGAAACTCTGGTGTGTACTGTAAATAGATATTTTGTATTTTTATGTTTTTTTATTATTTATTATTAAATATATTTAAACTTGTCATTGTGGCTGGTCCTTTAGAGAAGATTTTAACCTTTGAGATTATTTATATACATTGGTGACATTGTGGCTATTTCTGAAGCCTGGCTGTTTGGTCAACATTACCATTTGTATTAATATTATAGGTTCATAGGTTCATATTTAGGTACTAGGCTATCTGCCCGAAGGCATTTATAAGCCTAGTCAGAATGTGTTGGCTTTCGCCGCCCCTTAGATTAGTTCCCTGTGCCTCTGTCCAGCAGAGCCACTGAAGTGATCCCCAGGGTAAACTTTCTGTTTCCCATCCACTCATCAAGGTTTCTCTTGAAAAGTGTTAGTGAGGAACTGTGCCTAATGTAGACTGGAATCTTGTTCCAAAGCATGGGAAATCTCTGGGACAGGAATCTATCCATCCAGAACATCCTTTTATTGTTGTGGTGAAGTTTAGATCCATAGAGGGTGTGGCTCAAGGGGATATGGTTTTCTTTAGGTGGAGCATGTCCATCAATTCGGGGTTGGACATTGCCTTGTATGCCAAGCAGAGATCACCTCTGAGTAGGCTGTATGCAACCAAGTACAGCTGGAGTTTCTTCAGTCGAGCTGCATAGGGCATCTGTTTGAGGCTAGTGATCCTCTTGGTGAGGTACGTCCGTAGTCTTTCCGGCTGTTGCAGGTGTCTTGCAAGGTACATCCCAAATGGGGCATTGTACTCTATGATGGGTCTGATGAGTGATGAGTAGAGGAGCACAATGACCTCTTTTGATCTGGATGTGAACCCTTTTGTCATTAGGTGGGCCACAGAGAAGGATTTTCTAACCACTTTGGCAATGTGATTATCAAAGGAGAGATTACTATCTACTTGGGTCCCCAGATCCCTTATTATGTCTTCCATATTTAGGGGACTACCACCTATGTGGTAGTTTGTGGGTACTTTGTTTTTTCCAAAGGGGATGACTATACACTTTTTGGCATTTAGCTTAAGGCCATGATTTTGACACCAGTGTAATTGGATACCTTTGCAAGAGTCTTAGGTACCTGGCTTTGTAATTTCTGGTGGCAGTGATAACTACCTTATAGCCTGGACAGAAGGGGCCACAGTAGGTAAATCTGTGGTAGCATTTCCCAGCTGTGTGTATGTGTGTAAAAATCAAATCTCATAGTGTATGTGTCTCAGCTACTTGAAGCAGGGACACAAAGCACTGGTTTCAAAGAGAGTGTGCTGGAGAACTTGGCTGTGAGCAGTGGTGTGGATGAACTTCTGTAGCTTGTAGGCAGTTGTCACTAAAGGTGTGTCCTGTCAGCAGCTACAAGGTAAGCATTCAGAGTTTCATTTCAAAACAGATTTATTTATTTATTTATTTATTTATTTATTTGCAGTTTAGTCAGTTAAATCAGGCAAATATGTCAACAGAGGATTATAGTAAGATTACAAAGAGCCAGCTGGCCAAGGTGTGTGAAGCCAAAGGACTGGTGTAAGCCAATCTGACTAAAGAGGAAATTATTTTAGCCTTAGTCACAGTGCAAAACAGCAACCAGGAGGATAACCGGTCTGATGATGGGAATTTAGAACCCTCAAACAGGACAGTTCACCTTTTCCGCAGGGCACTTAAAAAAAACATCTGGAGTTAAACATACTTGAACTGGAGGCCAAATGTTTGTAATTAGAATCATCAGAGAGACTTTGGCATTTGGGGGCTGAAGAAAATGAGAAGCAATGTCAACATGAGAGGGAGATACTGACTCTTTTCCAGGGTCATGGAGGTAATGGGGAATGGAAAAACCAAGACCCAGAAGCAATAAAGGTCAGTAAATTTCTTATGCAATTTGCAGAGGGTGATAATTTTGATAGTTGTATTCACATACTTGAAAGATTATGTAAACAGTATAATGTTGACCAAGGGCTCTGGGTACAGTTCCAGACCCCTTTACTCCATGGTAAACCTGTAACTACTGTTTCTAAATTGTCAAATATTGATTGTTTAAACTAAGAAAAAGTAAAGAAATGTTTACTTGAATGTTTTAAGATAACACCGGAAGCTTACAGAAAAATGTTTCATGAGCATAGTCACAAGGCAGATGAAAGTGTGGGTGATTATATTGCTGAGTTAAACACTTTTGGTGAGGGAAGAAGCCCTTAGCACTTTTCCGTGAGGATATGAAAATCTGGTTGGCAGACCAAGAGTGTAAGTCTGCAGATGAGCCAGGGAAAAGGTGGATATCTACTTAGCAAGTAGACATCACTGCACAGGAAAGGGATACCTAGTGCTGCACGTGAGTTTAAGGGGAACCCATGGTGGGCAGCCTAGACCATCCCAAAGAGTTCACCAGTAACAGGGGAAACCACTAGTGCAGGTACACGGCCAGGATCAAGGGTTAAATGTTTTATATATAACCAGTGGGGGCATGTATCATACAGATGTCCACAGAGGCAAGGTGGGGTGGCCAGCAATTGGGAATAACAGTATGCCAGTGGTATGTTATCTGGAGACAACAGGTGTACCAAACTATCACAAAAAGTTATATCCTATCTTAGTGGATGGAAAACAGGCCACTGCTAACAGAGACACATCCTCTGACATAACCATTGTGAAGCCTGCAGTAGTCAAAGAGGAGCAGTACTTGCCTGTGCAGTCCACTCGTGTCAAAGCTTTAGGAGAGACCCCATTTCAAATGTCTTTGGCCAGGCTTCACCTTGACTGGGAGGGTGGAAAAGGAAGCAAGCAAGTACATGTGTTTGAGGATACCCCTGCAGATATCCTGATAGGGAATGATTTTGATAATGCAGTACCTTGTGTGCATGCAGTTGCATGCAGTCAGACTTAAAAGCAGGCATGTGGGTCTGGTAGCCTGGGAAGACTCAGACAGACACATACATGAAGCCAGGGCTGATGAGGTGGCTGTTTCAGGAAGTGAGCTACCCTGTAATAGTGAGCTTGAAGGTGAGCCACAGCTGCTAGTATGCACTGATTTTCCCTTGGACAGAGTGACTGCAAAGGCAGAGGTGAGTGGTAGTACCCAGGCTGACAGTGAGGCACCACTGTCAGAGGATACTAAACTTCCTCTGGAAGGGGGGTTGGGAAGAGTCACAAAAGTACAGCTGAGATAGGCTCAGCTCTCAGACCCTACCTTACAAGGCTGAGGGAGGTAACTAAGGAGGCACCTGCTTCTCAAGGAAAAGGGGAAGCTGTATACTGGAAGAAAGCATTACTGTATAGAGAGAGGAGCCCTGAGGGAGTGCTAGAGAGTGAGGTAATACAGCAGTTGGTAGAGCCTAGAGATTACTATTTGGTCATTTAGCCATAGCCCATGACATTCCTTTTCCAGGTCATATGGGCATAAAGCATACCAAGAGATGTATTATGCAGAACTTTTATTGGCCTGGGATTGCAAGGGATGTACCAGAGTACTGCAGGACCTGTGAGCAGTGCCAAAAAGTAGGCTAGGCAGGAGACAAGGTCAAAGCTGCTTTGATGGCTTTGCCTGTGATTGAGGAGCCATTTCAGTGGGTAGGTATGGATATTGTGGGGGCTCTGAGTACTCCAAGTTCCACAGGGAAGAAGTATATCTTGGTCCTAGTAAAGTATGCTACTAGATACATTGAGGAGGTGGCTTTGTCCTCCATTAAGGCCGAAAAGGTGGCAAATGCTTAGTTTCAGCAGGGTAGGTTTCCCAAGAGAAATATTGACAGAAGTGTCGATTTCATGTCAGACCTGCTGGCTTGTCAGTGGAAGTGCTGTGGGATGAAGCACCTAAAGACCATCCCCTACCATCCCCATATTAATGGTCTTGTGGAGAAGTTAAACTCTACACTAAAGACCATGCTATGGGCATTTGCAGACCAGTTAAAGAGAGAGAGGGACAAATATTTGTCCCATCTGCTGTTTGCTTACAGAGAGGTACCTGACCTTTTCAGTTGCTGTATAGAAATGGGGTGAGGGGGCCTTTAGATTTGATTCATGATGAGTGGGAGGTTGAGAGTGAATCCCACAAGGAGTCTGTTGTATCATATATCCTAAATTTCAGGTCAAGGCTTAGGGAGCTCATGGGCTTGGCCCAAGAGAACCTGGTAGGGGCCCAACAGCAGAACAAGGTCTGGTATGACAGGAGTGCTAGAGTCCAAGAGTATGCTGTGGGACAGCAGGTAATGGTTCTCATTCCTGTCAGACACAATAAGCTGCAGGCAGTTTGGGAGGGACCCCTCAAAGTTGTAAGGAATGTCAGTGATGTTAACTACATGGTAGAACTGCTAGACAGAAGGCAAGGGCACAAACAGTACCATGTTAACATGATGGAGCCTTACCATGAAAGAGAAACCCTTGTGCTGAGTATTTGCAGTTGATGGCAGGAGGAGTCTGAGGGGGATCTGGTGACTGATCTCCTCAGTGAGGCTCAGACTGACACCTCAGTGGAAGGAATTGAAGTGCATCTGTTTCTATCCCCCTACCAAGGTTTGAGAAATACAAGCAGTGTTACAGGAGTTTGGGAGCATGTTCACTGGGAAACCTGGGTGCAACCACTTGGTACAGCATCTTGTGGATACAAACCCCACAGGCCTATTAAGTAGGCCCCTTAAAGGGTGCCTGAGTGAGTTAGGCAGACTCTGAAGGAAGAGATACAGTAAATGTTGCAAGTGGGGGCAACAGGAGTTCAGCAGTCCCTTGGCCTCCCCAGTGGTTTTGATACCAAAGAAAGATGGCAGCATCATTTTTTTGTGAACTACATGAAACTAAATAGTCAAACAGAGTCAAATCTAAGCTTACGCCATGCCTAGGACAGATGACGTCTTAGAGCAGCTGGGTGGGGCTAAGTATCTGAACACTAGTCTACTGACAGGTGCCCTTGCCTCCCACTGCTAGAGGGGGTTCAACCTTTGTGACTCTTTCAGATTATACAAATTAACAAATATGCTATTTGGGATGAAAAATGGCCCAGCAACATGACAGAGGCTGGTAGATCATATCCTAGCAGGAGCAGAAGATTATGCCCTTGCTTACCTGGATGATACTGCTATCTACAGCCATTCCTTCAGCATGTCAGGGAGGTTATGGCAGACACCAAAGGGCAGGGTTGACCATTAAGCCCAGTAAGTGTCAGCTGGGTATAACAGAGGCCTCCTACCTGGGACAGAGTGGAGAGTGGCAGGATCAGACCAGAACTTGCCAAAGTGGAAGCCATTCAGGCGAGGCATGCCACTGTTACCAAAAAGCAAGTGAGGACATACTTGGGGACAGTGGGGTACTATAGAAATTTGTTCCCAGTTATAGTACAATAGCTGCACCTCTCACAGTTCTGATGAGGAAAAATAGACCAGACAAGGTAATGTGGACTCCAGCCTGTGAGCAGGCATTCCAAAAGCTTAAAAGGGCTTTGGGAGGACTCCCCGTGTTAGCCAGTCCAGATTACAGCAAATCATTTGTTGTGCAGGTGGATGTTTCAAACCATGGGGTGGGGGCTGTATTCAGCCAAGTTTCTCCAAAGGGAGAAGAGCACTCGGTGGTATATCTCAGCCATAGACTCCAACCAAGGGAGGAATATTATGCAGCAGTAGAAAAGAATGTCTAGTCATAGTATGGGAACTGCAGAATCTTCAACCCTATCTGTATGGAAGGAAATTCACTGTAGTTCCAGACCGCAATCCCTTAACATGGCTACATCAAGCCAGCCAACAAAATGCCAAGTTACTAAGGTGGAGCCTACAGTTGCAGATGTGAAGGCTGCCAGCTTAGCTAGATAGAATTTGTAGATAATTTTGTCAGTTGTAAATATTAATATAAGCCACAGGCTTGTTCTCTTAAATGGAGGAAAATTGTGTTAAATGCTGAATGCCAAAAATGTAACAACAGTGCACTCTGCTGGAAGAAAGCTGATAAGGCAAGCCTTGTATGACTGTTTGATCTCAAACTTGGAGTCATAATGTCTGGACCAGCAGATTCTTTATATTGTTTTGAGACCAGAGTTAATTGCTAGATTTTACATATATACTGTCTTTAATTACTGTGGTTTCCTGACCATGTGCAAGATCAAAATTACGTTAAGTTTTGAGTTTCTGTTAGCCTGGGAACCAGAGAAAAATGATATAGTCTAAAATGAATCAGCTGTGATGTATTATCAATTTAAAAAAAAACTGTAGCAGAGAGAGAGAGAGAGAGCATTTTGGATTTTGTCCAGAGAGAGAGAGAGAGAGAGAATTTTGGATTTTGTCTAAAGCTGATAACTCATTAGTACTCTGCTTTTGCTCTATATGTAAGTTTATTTAGAACTGTGATTTCTCTTAGGAAAAGATAGAAAATAGTAAGTTTAGTCTAGTTGTTTTCTATATTTATGTCAGAACTATTCTACAGTATTATTTTAAGCATTTTCCTGTGATGTCTAAACTCTTCACTAGCAATGTGTGGTAGGAAGTATTGTCTTTTGTTTTTATTATTATTATTATTATTATTATTATTATTATTACATATTTTTAAACCTTTCAACTGTGGCTGTTTTGTGTAGAGATAATTTAAGCTCTAGAGTACATAGATTGTATATAGTGATACTGCACAAAGCCACTCCAATAATCTTGCTGCTCAGTCACACTTACTATTTGGATAATAATATTGCACAGTAATAATTGGACACCCTTTGGTAAGGGCCTTTTTAGTAGCTGATATTAGTGGTTGGTGGTAGCTGGTCCTACCTTATATACTGGCAGGAAGGGGCATAGCTGGAGAACCTGTGCCAGTCTTCCCCAGGAGTGTCTATGTGTTTGTATATAACTCATACCTTAAAGAGTGTGTGTGTGTCAGCTACTTGGGCAAGGACACAAAGCACTGGTTGGACAGAGAGGGTGCTGGAGGTTTTATCTTGACAACTAGGCTGAGATCTGTACCTTATAGCTGTGCCAGTGGGGAGTCTTATTGGGGATCTGGAGAGAAAGGGAGAAACCAACCCCAGACTGACTGTGATCTCTGTGTGCTCTTAAGGGAAATTGAACTTTACTGTGTGTGTACTTGTTATCCTTCCCAATGTGCACACCCCTCACTGGTGTTAAATTGTACTTTACTGTGTGTGCACTTGTTATCCTTCCCAATGTGCACGCCCCTCACTGGTGTTAAATTGTACTTTACTGTGTGTGTACTTGTTATCCTTCCCAATGTGCACGCCCCTCACTGGTGTTAAATTGTACTTCACTGTGTGTGTACTTGTTATCCTTCCCAATGTGCACGCCCCTCACTGGTGTTAAATTGTACTTTACTGTGTGTGTACTTGTTATCCTTCCCAATGTGCACGCCCGTCACTGGTGTTAAATTGTACTTTACTGGGTGTGTACTTGTTATCCTTCCCAATGTACATGCCCCTCACTGGTGTTAAATTGTACTTTACTGTGTGTGTACTTGTTATCCTTCCCAATGTGCACGCCCCTCACTGGTGTTAAATTGTACTTTACTGTGTGTGTACTTGTTATCCTTCCCAATGTGCACGCCCCTCACTGGTTTTAAATTGTACTTTACTGTGTGTGTACTTGTTATCCTTCCCAATGTGCACGCCCCTAACTGGTGTTAAATTGTACTTTACTGTGTGTACTTGTTATCCTTCCCAATGTGCACGACCCTCACTGGTGTTAAATTGTACTTTACTGTGTGTGTACTTGTTATCCTTCCCAATGTGCACGCCCCTCACTGGTGTTAAATTGTACTTTACTGTGTGTGTACTTGTTATCCTTCCCAATGTGCACGCCTCACTGGTGTTAAATTGTACTTTACTGTGTGTGTACTTGTTATCCTTCCCAATGTGCACGCCCCTCACTGGTGTTAAATTGTACTTTACTGTGTGTGTACTTGTTATCCTTCCCAATGTGCACACCCCTCACTGGTGTTAAATTGTACTTTACTGTGTGTGTACTTGTTATCCTTCCCAATGTGCACGCCCCTCACTGGTGTTAAATTGTACTTTACTGTGTGTGTACTTGGTATCCTTCCCAATGTGCACGCCCACATTGGTGTTAAATTGTACTTTGCTGTGTGTATACTTGTTATCCTTCCCAATGTACACGCCCCTCACTGGTGTTAAATTGTACTTTACTGTGTGTATACTTGTTATTCTCCCAAATGTGCACCCACCACTGGTGTTAAATTGTACTTTACTGTGTGTGTACTTGTTATCCTTCCCAGTGTGCACGCCCCTCACCGGTGTTAAATTGTACTTTACTGTGTGTGTACTTGTTATCCTTCCCAATGTGCATGCCCCTCACTGGTGTTAAAATGTACTTTACTCTGTGTGTACTTGTTATCCTTCCCAATGTGCACGCATCTAACTGGTGTTAAATTGTACTTTACTGTGTGTGTACTTGTTATCCTTCCCAATGTGCACGCCCTCACTGGTGTTAAATTGTACTTTACTGTGTGTGTACTTGTTATCCTTCCCAATGTGCACGCATCACACTGGTGTTAAATTGTACTTTACTGTGTGTGTACATGTTATCCTCCCCAATGTGCACTCCCCTCACTGGTGTTAAATTGTCCTTTATTGTGTGTGTGCTTGTTATCCTTCCCAGTGTGCACGCCCCTTACTGGTGTTAAATTGTACTTTACTGTGTGTGTACTTGTTATCCTTCCCAATGTGCACGCCCCTCACTGGTGTTAAATTGTACTTTACTGTGTGTGTACTTGTTATCCTTCCCAATGTGCACGCATCCTCACTGGTGTTAAATTGTACTTTACTGTGTGTGTACTTGTTATCCTTCCCAATGTGCATGCCCCTCACTAGTGTTAAATTGTACTTTACTGTGTGTGTACTTGTTATCCTTCCCAATGTGCACGCCCCTCACTGGTGTTAAATTGTACTTTACTGTGTGTGTACTTGTTATCCTTCCCAATGTGCACACCCCTCACTGGTGTTAAATTGTACTTTACTGTGTGTGTACTTGTTATCCTTCCCAATGTGCACCCTCTCACTGGTGTTAAATTGTACTTTACTGTGTGTGTACTTGTTATCCTTCCCAATGTGCACACCCTCACTGGTGTTAAATTGTACTTTACTGTGTGTGTACTTGTTATCCTTCCCAATGTGCACACCCTCACTGGTGTTAAATTGTACTTTACTGTGTGTGTACTTGTTATCCTTCCCAATGTGCACGCCCCTCACTGGTGTTAAATTGTACTTTACTGTGTGTGTACTTGTTATCCTTCCCCAATGTACACGCCCCTCACTGGTGTTAAATTGTACTTTACTGTGTGTGTACATGTTATCCTTCCCAATGTGCACGCCCTCACTGGTGTTAAATTGTACTTTACTGTGTGTGTAATTGTTATCCTTCCTAATGTGCACGCCCCTCACTGGTGTTAAATTGTACTTTACTGTGTGTGTACTTGTTATCCTTCCCAATGTGCACGCCCCTCACTGGTGTTAAATTGTACTTTACTGTGTGTGTACTTGTTATCCTTCACAATGTGCACGCCTCTCACTGGTGGTAAATTGTACTTTACTGTGTGTGTACTTGTTATCCTTCACAATGTGCACGCCCCTCACTGGTGTTAAATTGTACTTTACTGTGTGTGTACTTGTTATCCTTCCCAATGTGCACCCACCACTTGTGTTAAATTGTACTTTACTGTGTGTGTACTTGTTATCCTTCCCAATGTGCACGCCCCTCACTGGTGTTAAATTGTACTTTACTGTGTGTGTACTTGTTATCCTTCCCAATGTGCACGCCCCTCACTGGTGTTAAATTGTACTTTACTGTGTGTGTACTTGTTATCCTTCCCAATGTGCATGCCCCTCACTGGTGTTAAATTGTACTTTACTGTGTGTGTACTTGTTATCCTTCCCAATGTGCACGCCCTCACTGGTGTTAAATTGTACTTTACTGTGTGTGTACTTGTTATCCTTCCCAATGTGCACGCCTCACTGGTGTTAAATTGTACTTTACTGTGTGTGTACTTGTTATCCTTCCTAATGTGCACACCCTCACTGGTGTTAAATTGTACTTTACTGTGTGTGCACTTGTTATCCTTCCCAATGTGCACGCCCCTCACTGGTGTTAAATTGTACTTTACTGTGTGTGTACTTGTTATCCTTCCCAATGTGCACGCCCCTCACTGGTGTTAAATTGTACTTTACTGTGTGTGTACTTGTTATCATTCCCAATGTGCACGCCCCTCACTGGTGTTAAATTGTACTTTACTGTGTGTGTACTTGTTATCCTTCCCAATGTGCACGCCTCACTGGTGTTAAATTGTACTTTACTGTGTGTGTACTTGTTATCCTTCCCAATGTGCACGCCCCTCACTGGTGTTAAATTGTACTTTACTATGTGTGTACTTGTTATCCTTCCCAATGTGCACGCCCTCACTGGTGTTAAATTGTACTTTACTGTGTGTGTACTTGTTATCCTTCCCAATGTGCACGCCCTCACTGGTGTTAAATTGTACTTTACTGTGTGTGTACTTGTTATCCTTCCCAATGTGCACGCCCCTCACTGTTGTTAAATTGTACTTTACTGTGTGTGTACTTGTTATCCTTCCCAATGTGCACGCCCTCACTGGTGTTAAATTGTACTTTACTGTGTGTGTACTTGTTATCCTTCCCAATGTGCCCCTCACTGGTGCTAAATTGTACTTTACTGTGTGTGTACTTGTTATCCTTCCCAATGTGCACCCCTCACTGGTGTTAAATTGTACTTTACTGTGTGTGTAATTGTTATACTTCCCAATGTGCACGTCTGACACTGGTGTTACATTGTACTTTACTGTGTGTGTACTTGTTATCCTTCCCAATGTGCACGCCCTCACTGGTGTTAAATTGTACTTTACTGTGTGTGTACTTGTTATCCTTCCCAATGTGCACACCTCACTGGTGTTAAATTGTACTTTACTGTGTGTGGACTTGTTATCCTTCCCAATGTGCACGCCTCACTGGTGTTAAATTGTACTTTACTGTGTGTGTACTTGTTATCCTTCCCAATGTGCACGCCCTCACTGGTGTTAAATTGTACTTTACTGTGTGTGTACTTGTTATCCTTCCCAATGTGCACGCCCTCACTGGTGTTAAATTGTACTTTACTGTGTGTGTACTTGTTATCCTTCCCAATGTGCACGCCCTCACTGGTGTTAAATTGTACTTTACTGTGTGTGTACTTGTTATCCTTCCCAATGTGCACCCCTCACTGGTGTTAAATTGTACTTTACTGTGTGTGTACTTGTTATCCTTCCCAATGTGCACGCCCTCACTGGTGTTAAATTGTACTTTACTGTGTGTGTACTTGTTATCCTTCCCAATGTGCACGCCCTCACTGGTGTTAAATTGTACTTTACTGTGTGTGTACTTGTTATCCTTCCCAATGTGCACGCCCTCACTGGTGTTAAATTGTACTTTACTGTGTGTGTACTTGTTATCCTTCCCAATGTGCACGCCCTCACTGGTGTTAAATTGTACTTTACTGTGTGTGTACTTGTTATCCTTCCCAATGTGCACGCCCCTCACTGGTGTTAAATTGTACTTTACTGTGTGTGTACTTGTTATCCTTCCCAATGTGCACGCCCTCACTGGTGTTAAATTGTACTTTACTGTGTGTGTACTTGTTATCCTTCCCAATGTGCACGCCCTCACTGGTGTTAAATTGTACTTTACTGTGTGTGTACTTGTTATCCTTCCCAATGTGCACCCTCACTGGTGTTAAATTGTACTTTACTGTGTGTGTACTTGTTATCCTTCCCAATGTGCACGCCCTCACTGGTGTTAAATTGTACTTTACTGTGTGTGTACTTGTTATCCTTCCCAATGTGCACGCCCCTCACTGGTGTTAAATTGTACTTTACTGTGTGTGTACTTGTTATCCTTCCCAATGTGCCCGCCCTCACTGGTGTTAAATTGTACTTTACTGTGTGTGTACTTGTTATCCTTCCCAATGTGCACGCCCCTCACTGGTGTTAAATTGTACTTTACTGTGTGTGTACTTGTTATCCTTCCCAATGTGCATGCCCCTCACTGGTGTTAAATTGTACTTTACTGTGTGTGTACTTGTTATCCTTCCCAATGTGCATGCCCTTCACTGGTGTTAAATTGTACTTTACTGTGTGTGTACTTGTTATCCTTCCCAATGTGCACGCTCCTCACTGGTGTTAAATTGTACTTTACTGTGTGTGTACTTGTTATCCTTCACAATGTGCACCCCTCACTGGTGTTAAATTGTACTTTACTGTGTGCGTACTTGTTATCCTTCCCAATGTGCACGCCCCTCACTGGTGTTAAATTGTACTTTACTGTGTGTGTACTTGTTATCCTTCCCAATGTGCACGCCCTCACTGGTGTTAAATTGTACTTTACGGTGTGTGTACATGTTATCCTTCCCAATGTGCACGCCCTCACTGGTGTTAAATTGTACTTTACTGTGTGTGTACTTGTTATCCTTCCCAATGTGCACGCCCCTCACTGGTGTTAAATTGTACTTCACTGTGTGTGTACTTGTTATCCTTCCCAATGTGCACACCCCTCACTGGTGTTAAATTGTACTTTACTGTGTGTGTACTTGTTATCCTTCCCAATGTGCACGCCCCTCACTGGTGTTAAATTGTACTTTACTGTGTGTGTACTTGTTATCCTTCCCAATGTGCACGCATCCTCACTGGTGTTAAATTGTACTTTACTGTGTGTGTACTTGTTATCCTTCCCAATGTGCATGCCCTCACTGGTGTTAAATTGTACTTTACTGTTTGTGTACTTGTTATCCTTCCCAATGTGCACGCCCTCACTGGTGTTAAATTGTACTTTACTGTGTGTGTACTTGTTATCCTTCCCAATGTGCACGCCTCACTGGTGTTAAATTGTACTTTACTGTGTGTGTACTTGTTATCCTTCCCAATGTGCACGCCCTCACTGGTGTTAAATTGTACTTTACTGTGTGTGTACTTGTTATCCTTCCCAATGTGCACGCCCCTCACTGGTGTTAAATTGTACTTTACTGTGTGTGTACTTGTTATCCTTCCCAATGTGCACGCCCTCACTGGTGTTAAATTGTACTTTACTGTGTGTGTACTTGTTATCCTTCCCAATGTGCACCCTCACTGGTGTTAAATTGTACTTTACTGTGTGTGTACTTGTTATCCTTCCCAATGTGCACCCCTCACTGGTGTTAAATTGTACTTTACTGTGTGTGTACTTGTTATCCTTCCCAATGTGCATGCCCCTCACTGGTGTTAAATTGTACTTTACTGTGTGTGTACTTGTTATCCTTCCCAATGTGCACCCCCCCTCACTGGTGTTAAATTGTACTTTACTGTGTGTGTACTTGTTATCCTTCCCAATGTGCACGCCCCTCACTGGTGTTAAATTGTACTTTACTGTGTGTGTACTTGTTATCCTTCCCAATGTGCACGCCCCCACTGGTGTTAAATTGTACTTTACTGTGTGTGTACTTGTTATCCTTCCCAATGTGCACGCCCCTCACTGGTGTTAAATTGTACTTTACTGTGTGTGTACTTGTTATCCTTCCCAATGTGCATGCCCCTCACTGGTGTTAAATTGTACTTTACTGTGTGTGTACTTGTTATCCTTCCCAGTGTGCACGCCCCTCACTGGTGTTAAATTGTACTTTACTGTGTGTGTACTTGTTATCCTTCCCAATGTGCACGCCCCTCTCTGGTGTTAAATTGTACTTTACTGTGTGTGTACTTGTTATCCTTCCCAATGTGCACTACCCTCACTGGTGTTAAATTGTACTTTACTGTGTGTGTACTTGTTATCCTTCCCAATGTGCACGCCCCTCACTGGTGCTAGTGTTGAGGATTGAGGCTCCTTGATTACTCAGCCAGTGCACAGACATCACATTTTAATTGGTTGACAGTGGTGGGATATCCACATCACAAATTAATTGTTTGACAGTGCAGTGGTGGGATACCCACACCACATATTAATTGTTTGGCAATTGGCTTGTAGTGGTGTGGATACTGAATTCCTGTAGCTTGTGTACAGCGATCACTGAAGGTGTGTTTGTACTCTAAATCAGCCACACAGTGAATATTCAGAGCTCAGATCGCAATTGTTTTATTTCTTTTGTTAGCTTAGTTAGTCAGGGAGAGCAGGCAAGCATGTTAGCAGAGGAGTATGGCAAGCTGTCAATGAACCAATTGGCTGAGATGTGCCAGGCTAAGGGACTGGTGCATGGAAGCCTGATTAAGGCAGACATGATTGCAGCTTTGGTCACAGGTGCATCAGAAAATAGCAATCAGGAGGGCGATTAGACTGGCCGTGGAAATGTACAACACTCAGAGAATGGACAGCTCAACATTTCTGCATAGGACTTAAAAATCCATCTGGAGCTAAAGAGACTTGAGTTGGAGGCCAGGGTTTGGAAACAGAAGCAGCAGAGAGTCTGAGATGTCTACAGGCTGAGGAGAATGAGAAACTGCTATGCCTGGAAGCTGAGGAGAAGGAAAGGCAGAGGCAGCATGAAAAGGAGATGCTGACTCTTCACCAGAGTCATAGACTGTTAGTCAGGAAATACAGCCCTCCTAGATAGTATAGCTTGTACTGGTGTTAGGACATATTTTTCACAAATCACCTGTAGAAAGGATAGTCAGGTCACTGTGAATGAAAAGATTTTTTGGATAAACATCTACATGGAAAAAAATGTCCTGTTTTAAAAAATGGAAATGTGCAGAGCATCCAAGCCTTCTTTTTGGCATACCTGTGTTCAGACAGGATGGTGTACATTTGTCCAGATCAGGGAAGAGAATTTTTGCAGCAGATATTTTTTCAATATTTGACAAAACACTAACCAGGATTTTTGCCAGGTCAAAAATGTAGCAGTTCACAGATAGCAATATTTGATGCATCTCTGATGGTTGTTAATGCTAGGAGCATTAATAATAAAGTTTTTTTATTAGAAAATTTGCTACATTCCCACAAGATTGATGTTGTTATTGTTTGTGAAACATGGTTAAAGAACAATGACTGGAAACTAATTCAGAGAGAGTATAAATGTTTTTACTGTAACAGACATTCTAACAAAAAATCAGGTGGAGGTGTTAAGATAGGGATTAAAGATAGCTATGGGTCCTGTGATTATTACATGTTCAGTGGTAACACCAGTACTATAGACTGTGTAACTGTGACAATAAAGATAACACTAGAACATATAACAATTGTTGGAGTGTAAAGACAACCAAAGTCAGGTGCAGATGACCTAGAGGAATTCATACATTTCTAACATGATACACAGGAGGGAAGAATAATATTAGCTGGGGACTTAAATTTACCAGAAACAGACTGGAATAATATTGATTCAAAAACATTAGTAAAGAAATTATTCACAGAGTATATTCAGGAACAATAAATGCTTCAGATTCTTAAAAAAACCTACCAGGGGTCGGAATATTTGTGTTCCCAAAGAAATTACTGTAACTTCAAGTCAAATTTTACCAACATTTGTGTGCAGCGATCATGGGGTTATTAAGGTTAATTTGTTGCTAGATAATCCTGCCAAACCGAAATCTAAGCCAATGCACAGAAGATTAATTACAGATTATAGGGAAGCAAAACAGTTACTATATAAAACTAACTGGAGTGAGGTGTTCACTGGAAACCTGCAGATGGAATGTGGAAAGTTTTGAAAGAGAAATTGTTTGAGTGCAAAAAGTAAAAAAAAATTTAACATCAGGATCTAGGCACGCAACATCAGGGGGTATATTTCCATAAGAACAAGATACCTGATTAAGGTGAGAGAAAAAAATATAAGAAATGGAAGAGAGGTTGAACTACAACTTTGAAAACTGAAATAAACAAGCTGGACAAACAGATTAAGCATAGTGTTAGACAAGATCAAGAAAATTTGAAAGAAAATTTATATAAAGATATTTAGCATAATAGGAAACCTTTTTATAGATACATAAGATGTGGAAGGAGTAAAGATACACAAATTTATAAACTATGTGCCAATTCTAAATTTTATTCTCAGACACAACTGATTATAGATATATTTACAAAATCTTATGCAAAACAATTTGGCTCCACAAAAGGGGCGGTAAGTTGTCCTAGTGACATCTGGGTAACTCCAGATACTGGAATCAAATTAGATTATATTGAAAAAGAACTGTGCAAACTGGATCCAACAAAGCCCAGGGAGAGACAGAATAAGTAACTATCACCTGAGAACACTTCAGCAAGAGCTTACACTACCATTATATCTATTATTCACTAGGTCATATAAATATGGGGAGATACCTCAAGATTGGAGACATGCACTTATTAAACCTGTCTTTAAGGGAAAGCGGAGTAGGACAAACCCAGAATCATATAGCCCCTTAAGTCTACTTTCATGTTGTGGAAAAATAATGGAGTAGGTACTACTGGATAAGTTATTGTCAGAACTGGATAGGCTGGGACTTGAAACTATATATCAGAATGCATATGTTGAAAATAGATCTATTACCACCTGTAATATGATGTTCTATAACAATATAATGACAGCTATGAATGAAAAATTGTGCTCTTATGTGATTTATATAGATTTAACTTTAGCATTTGACAGGGTCATACACAAAACACTGATCAATAAATTAGTACAACTAGGTATTGATGTACTGTTGATAAGATGGATAGCTGCATGGCTTACAAATAGGACATGGCAAGTATCACACACCAACTGGACAGGAGATATCCTTGGTTACAGTCATGGTCTCTCACAGGGCTCTGTCCTAGGCCCTTATTTGTTTAGATTGTACCTTTCAGACCTTACTTTTTCATCTGAGGTGTTCTACAGTCTATATGCTGATGACCTTAAATTGGGTAAACTGATTACAAGTGTTACAGATAAGGCATGTCTGCAAAATAATTTGACTATATTGACCATTTGGGCACAGGAGAATAATATGTTGATAAATACATCAAAAACTAAGCATATGAGATTTGGGAGACATAAACTGAAAGATGGATATTTAATACAGCACACAGTAATTTAAACTTTAGACTCATTTAAGGACCTGGGTATATGGGTAGATTCAGTTGTGAATTTTTCTAATCATATCAACCAATTGGCTAATGATAGTTATAGAACTATAGGTTGCATAAAAAGATTTATAAAGTCTAGGAAATCAAACATAATGAAGTGATTGTTTGATAGTTACATTAGACCCAAACTTGAGTATGGAATAACAATATGGAAACCCTATAGGAAAACAAGCATGAATAAACTGGAAAGAGTACAGCGGAAATATATCAAGGGCATCCATGGATGTGAAAATCTAAGTTATTATGAAAGACTAAAATATCTGAACTTGTACAGTGTCTCTTACAGATATTTAACAGGAGATCTTATTCAGGTATATAGGGCATTTAGGGACAACTACCTCTGGGAATGTTTGGGGTTATCAAAAAGTACTAAAGAATCATCAGATAACCTATGTAGAAGATTCTATAGGAATGAGAAGTGTACTAATTGCTTCTCTAACAGAGTAGCTGATGCTTGGAACAGTCTACCAAATTACATTAAAGCAAGTACTAATTCGATATTTTTAAGAACAGCCTGGACACTTATTATGGGAACAAGTATTTTGGTATATTGGCAAGCTAGAAGGGCATTAATGTCCATGCTTGAAACATTTGTATGTATGTATGTATGTATGTATGTATGTATGTATGCATGCAGGTAATGGGGAGGGGAGTAACCAGACCCCAGAAGAACAAAAGATCAGTAAATTTCTTCTGCAGTTTACAGAGGGGGATAATTTTGATAGTTTCATTCATATGTTTGTGAGGGTATGTAAACAGTACAATGTTGACCAAAGGCTCTGGGTACGGTTCCTGACCCCATTACTCCATGGTAAAGCTGTAACTGTGTTGTCTAAACTTTCTGATCACAAATGTTTTGATTATACTGGTGTTAAGAATTGTCTGCTAGAATTTTTTAAGCTAAAACCTGAAACTTATAGGAAAAGGTTTTGTGAGCATAGATGCAAGGCAGATGAAAGTGTGTGTGAATATGTTGCTGAATTGAGCACTTATTTTCATAGGTGGGTGAGTGGATGTCAGGTCACCACTTTTGAAGGGCTGGCAGACCTTTTGATGAGGGAACAAGCTCTTAAAACTTTGTCTGAGGACATGAGGGTCTGGTTAGCTGATAGACAATGTGTTACTTCAGATGAGTTGGGGAAGAAGGGAGACCTATACCTAGCAAGCAGGGCATCCCTGCACAGGAAATGGATCCCCAGTACTGCTTATGGGTCTAAAGGAACCCCATGGTGGGCAGCTCATACTGCCCCAACAGAATATGCCAATAGCAGTGGGAGCCACTAGTCCAGGTACATGTCCAGGACCTAGGGTTAAATGTTTTGAATACAACCAGTGGGGCCATGTGGCATATAGATGTCCATGGAGGCAAGGTGGGGAACAAAAGGTGAGAGAGCTAGTAAGTGGGAAAGACAAAATGCCAACAGTAGGTTGTCTTGAGACAACAAGGGTACCAAACTACCACAAGAGGTTATATCCTATCATAATGAATAGCAAAGAGGCCATTGCTAAGAGAGACACAGCCTCTGACATAACCATTGTGAAGCCTGCAATGGTTACAGAGGAGCACTACTTGCCTAGGTAGTCTAATCCAGTCAGAGCTTTAGGAGGGACCCCTTTCCAAAGACCTTTGGCTAGGGTTCACCTTGTCTGGGAGGGTGGAAAAGGAAGCCAGCAAGTAGGTGTGTTTGAGGATATACCTGCAGATGCCCTGATAGGGAACAATTTTGATAAGGCAGTACCATGTGTTTGTGCAGTTACATGCAGTCAGGCTTGGAGACAAGCATGTGGGTCTGGTATACTGGGGGAGACCCAGTCAGACAGCATACTTGCAGCCAGGACTGGTGGGGTGGTTACTTCAGGGAGGGAGCTACTCTGTAGCAGTGAGACTGGAGGTAAGCCGCAGCTTCTTGTGGGTACTGATGTTCCCTTGGACAGAGTGACTGCAAAGGTAGAGGTGAGTAGTAGTACCCAGACTGATAATGAGGCACCACTGTCAGAGGATGCCAGACTTCCTGTGGAAGGGGAGCTGGGAAGGGTTACAAAGAGAGAGTTGAGACAGGCTCAGCTCTCAGACCTTACATTGCAAGGCCTGAGTCAGGTAGATAGTGAGGCACCTGATTCCCAAGGGAAGGGGGAATCTGTATAATGGGACAAAGGGTTACTGTATAGAGAGTGGACCCCTGAGGGAGGGCTAGAGGGTGAGAGCATGCAGCAGTTGTTAGTGCCTAGAGCCTACTGTCTGGTGCTTCTAGACATAGCCCATGATATTCCTTTGCAGGCCATATGGGTATAAAACGTACTGAGACGTATTATGCAGAACTTCTATTGGCCTGGGATTTCCAGTGATGTAACAGGATACTGCAGGACCTGTGAGCAGTGCCAAAAGGTAGGCAAGGCAGAGGACAAGGTGAGAGCTCATTTGATGCCTTTGCATGTGATTGAGGAGCCATTTCAGAGGGTAGCTATGAATATTTTGGGGCCTATGAGTACCCCAGGTTCCACTGGGAAAAAGTATATCCTAGTGGTAGTACATTGTGCAACAAGATATCCTGAGGCAGTGGTTTTGTCCTCCATTGAGGCAGAAAATGTGGCAAATGCTTTGTTAGAGATTTTCAGCAGGGTAGGTTTCCCAAAATAAATACTGACTGACAGAGATGCCAGTTTCATGTCAGACCTGCTGGCCTGTCTGCAGAAGTACTGTAGAGTGAAGCACCTGAAGACCACCCCTTCTATCCCCAGACTAATGGTCTTGAGAGGTTAAACTCTACAATCAAGTCCATGCAATGGATATTTGCAGACCAGTTTAAGAGGGAGTGGGGCAAATATTTTCCCCATCTGTTGTTTGCTTACAGGGAGGTTTCCCAAGAATCCACAGGTTTTTCACCCTTTGAGTTGCTGTATGGGCATAGGGTGAGGGGACCTCTAGATTTAATTTGTGATGAGTGGGAAGGGAGTGTGAATCTCACAAGGAGTCTTTTGTGGCATATGTCCTAAACCTCAGGACAAGGCTCGGGGAACTCATGGGCTTGGCCCAGGAAAACCCAAGTCCAACAACAGAAAAAAGGTCTGGAATGACAGGAATGCTCGAGCTAGAGAGTATGCTGTAGGGCAGCAGGTAATGGTTCTCACTCCTGTCAGACACAACAAGCTGCAAGCAGCCTGGGAGGGACCCTAGAAGGTGGTAAGCAAGGTAAGAGATGTTAACTACCTGCTAGAACTGCTAGGCAGGAGGCCGGGGCACAAATTTTACCATGTTGACATGATGAAACCTTACCATGATAGGGAGGGTCTTGTGCTGAGTATTTGCAGTGGATTGCAGGAGGAGTCTGGGGGAGATCTGGTGACTGATCTCCTCAGTGAGGCTCAGACTGAAACCTCAGGGAAAGGGATAACAATGTCCCAGGAGCCATATCCTACCCAGGTTTGAGAAATCCAAGTAGTGCTACAAGAGTATGGGGACATGTTCACTGGGAAACCAGGGTGCACCCACCTGGTGTAGCACCAGATGGATGCAGGACCCCAAAGGCCTATTAGACAGGCCCCTTACAGGGTGCCTGAGAGAGTTAAACAGACTCTGAGGGAGGTGATACAGGAGATGTTGGAACTAGGGGTAATTCAAGAGTCCAACAGTCCTTGGGCCTCCCCAGTGTTACTGGTGCCAAAGAAGGATGGCAGCACCAGGTTCTTTGTGAACTACAGGAAATTAAATAGTCACACAGAGTCAGATGTTTACTCCATGCCTAGGACAGATGAGGCCCTAGAGCAGCTGGGTGGGTCTAAATATCTTACCACCATTGACCTTACCAAGCATTACTGGCAGGTGCCCTTGACTCCCAGTGCTAGAGAGAGGTCAGCCATTGTGATGCCTTTTGGCTTGTATGAGTCCACAAAGATGCCCTTTGGGATGAAAAATGGCCCAGCGACTTTCCAGAGACTGGTAGATCATTTCCTAGCAGGAGCAGGACAGTTTTCCCTTGCTTACCTAGATGATATTGCCATCTACAGCCATTCCTGGCAAGAGCACCATCAACATGTCATGGAGGTGCTGGGCAGACTACAGACGGCAGGGTTGACCATTAAGCCAAGCAAATGTCAGGTGGGTATGGAATAGGTCTCCTACCTGGGACATAGAGTGGGGAGTGGTAAGATCAGGCCAGAGTGGAAGCCATTCAGGTATGGCCTTCACCTGTTACTAAAAAGCAGGTGAAGGCATTCTTAAGGACAGCAGAGTACTACAGAAAGTTCGCCCCCAGTTATAGTACCATAGCTGCTCCCCTCACAGACCTGACAATGAAAAACAGGCCAGATAAGGTAGTGTGGACCTCAGCATGTGAGCAGGCATTCCAGAAGCTTAAAGAAGCTTTGGGAGGACCCCCTGTGTTAGCTGGTCCACATTACAGCAAATAATTTGTTGTGCAGGTGGATTATTTGAACCATGGGGTGGGGGCTGTACTTAGCCAGATTTCTTCAGATGGGGAAGAGCACCCAGTGGTTTATCTCAGTCGTAGACTTCAACCCAGGGAGGAGTGCTATGCAGCTGTAGAAAAGGAAGGTCTAGCCTTAGTGTGGGTACTGCAGAATCGTTGGCCTTATCTGTATGGAAGAAAATCCCCTGTAGTTACAGATCACAATCCCCTAACATGGTTACACCAAGCCAGCCAGCAAAATGCCAATTGCTAAGATGCAGCCTAGGGTTACAAGCATTTGATATGTCAGTGCAGCACCACAGTGGGGTTAGCAACACCAATGCAGATGGGCTCTTAAGACAGGGAATGGGGTAAGGTATACTCGGATAGACCTAACCATCTCAAAGCAACATTTCTCAAGGGTCACTTGAAAAACTAGCTTGAGTTCTCTGGGAGGGGAAGATATGTGAAGGCTGCCAGCCTAGCTAGATAGAATTTTGTAGATAATTCTGTCAGTTGTAAATATTAATAAACGCCACAGGCTTGTTCTCTTAAATGGAAGAAAATTGTGTTAAATGCCAAATGTCAAAAATGTAACAACAGTGCACTCTGCTGGAAGAAAGCTGATAAGTCAAGCCTTGTTTGACTGTTTGATCTCAATCTTGGAGCCATGATATCTGGACCAGCAGATTCTTTCTATTGTTTTGAGACCACAGTTAATTGCTAGATTTTACATATATGCTGTCTTTGCTGTGGTTTCCTGACCAGGAGCAAGATCAAAGCTATGTTAAACTCTGAGTTTCTGTTAGCCTGGGAACCAGAGAAAAATGATGTAATCTAAAATGAGTCAGCAGTGATGTATTATCAATTTAAAAGACTGTCTCAGAGAGAGAGAGAGAGAGAGAGAGAGAGAGAGAGCATTTTGGATTTTATCTAAAGCTGACAACAACTCACCAGTACTCTGCTTTTCATCTATATGTAATTTTATTTAGAACTGTGATTTCTCTTAGGAAGAAGATAGAAAATAGTAAGCTTAGTCTAGCTGTTTTCTATATTTATGTCAGATCTATTCTTCAGTATTATTTTACGCATATTCCTGTGATGCTTGAACTCTTGACTACCACTGTGTAGTAAGAAGTATTGTCTTGTGTTTTTATTATTATTATTATTATTATTATTATTATTATTATTATTATCATTATTATTAAATATTTTAAACCTTTCAACTCTGTTGGCTGTTTTGTGTAGAGATAATTTAAGCTCTAGAGTACATTGCATGTATATAGTGATACTGTACAAAGCCACTCCAATAGTCATGTTGCTCAGTCACACTTACTATGTGGATAATAATATTGTACAGTAATAATGTGACACCCTTTGGTAAGGGTCTTTTTAGTAGCTGATATTAGTGGTTGGTGGCAGCTGGTACTACCTTATAGACCGGCAGGAAGGGGCATAGTTGGAGTACTTGTGCCAACCTTCCCCAGGTGTGTCTGTGTGTTTGTATATAATTCATATCTTAACGAGTGTGTGTTTGCCAGCTACTTGGGCAGGGACATGAAGCACTGGTTGGACAGAGAGGGTGCTGGAGGTTTTAGCTTCACCACTAGGCTGAGACCTGTAGCTGTGCCAGTGGGGAGTCTTATTTGGGATCTGGTGAGAAAAGGAGAAACCAGCCCCAGACTGACTGATCTCTGTGTGCTCTTAAGGGAAATTGAACTTTACTGTGTGTATACTTGTTATCATTCCCAATGTGGATGTCCCTTACTGGTGTTAGTGGTGAGGATTGAGGCTCCTTGATTACTGAGCCAGTGCACAGGCATCACATAATAATTGGTTGGCAGTGGTGGGATATCCACATCACAAATTAATTGGTTAGCAATTAGCTTGTAGTGGTGTGGATAGTGAATTCCTGTAGCTTGTGTACAGTGAACACTGAAGGTGTTTTGTACTTTAAATCAGATACGCAGTGAATATTCAGAGTTCAGATCACAACTGTTTTATTTCTTTTGTTAGCTTAGTTAGTCAGGGAGAGCAGGCAAGCACATCAGCAGAGGAGTATGGCAGGCTGTCAAGGAGCCAATTGGCTGAGATGTGCCAGGCTAAGTGACTGGTGCATGGAAACCTGACTAAGGCGGACATGATTGCAGCTTTGGTCACAGGTGCATCAGAAAACAGCAATCAGGAGGGCAATCAGACTTGCTGTGGAGATGTATAATACTCAGAGAATGGACAGCTCAACCTTTCTGCTGAGGACTTAAAAATCCATCTGGAGCTAAAGAGACTTGAATTGGAGGCCAGGGTTTGGAAACAGAAGCAGCAGAGAGACTGAGATGTCTGCAGGCTGAGGAGAATGAGAAACTGTTACGCCTGGAAGCTGAGGAGAAGGAATAGCAGAGGCAGCATGAAAAGGAGATGCTGACTCTTCACCAGAGTCATAGACTGTTAGTCAAGAACTGACAGCCCTCCTAGATAGTATAGCTTGTGCTGGTGTTAGAACATATTTTTCACAAATCACCTATAGAAAGGATAGTCAGGTCACTGTGAATGAAAAGATTTTTTGGATAAACACCTACATGGAAAAAATGTCCTGTTTTAAAAAAATGGAAATGTGCAGAGCATCAAAGCCTTCTTTTTGGCATACCTGTGTTTAGGCAGGATGGTTTACATTTATCCAGATCAGGGAAGAAAATTTTTGCAGCAGATATTTTGCAATATTTGACAAACACTAGCCAGGATTTTTGCCAGGTCAAAAATGTAACAGTTCACAGATAGCAACATTTGATGCATCTCTGATTGTTGTTAATGCTAAGAGCATTAATAATAAAGTTTTTTTTGTTACATTCCCACAAGATTGTTGTTATTGTTTGTGAATGACTGGAAACCAATTTGGACAGGGTATAAATGTTTTTACTGTAACAGACATTCTAACAAAAAATCATGTGGAGGTGTTATGATAGGGATTAAAGATAGCTATGGGACCTGTGATTATTACATGTTCAGTGATAACACCAATACTGTATACTGTGTAATTGTGACAATAAAGATAACACTGGAACATATAACAATTGTTGGAGTGTATAAACAACCAAGGTTAAGTGCAGATGACCTAGAGGAATTCATACATTTCTTACATGATACACAGGAGGGAAGAATAATATTAGCTGGGGATTTAAATTTACCAGAAACATCTCTGTGTGCTCTTAAGGGAAATTGTACTTTACTGTGTGTGTATTTGTTATCCTTCCCAAAGTGGATGTCCCTCACTAGTGTTAGTAGTGAGGATTGTGGCTCCTTGATTACTGGGCCAGTGTCCAGGCATCCCAGCAGGTATATGATATGATAGTGCAGGACCATAGTGGGTTAGCAATGCCAATGCTGATGAGTTAATGTATTCCCAGATAGGCTCCTTTCTCTCAAGCAATGTTTTTCAAGGGTGAATGGAAAAACTAGCTTGAGTCTTCAAAGGAGGAAAGATGTGACAGCATGAAGTTTTGCCAGCTATGCCAGGAGAACTAGGGCAGTGGATGTGTAACATATGCCAGCTCCGCTAGCTGGATTCTAGTAAAGAATTATATGTTATCTAAATATCAAACTGATTTGTACAGATGCTTGTGCTGAAAATGGATTTGTAAAGTTGTTTGTATTTAATATGTACCAACAGTGGGTCCTAACTGTATTGCAACTGAATTAATTATATATATCAGAAAAAAAAGAGGTTAAGCTCAGCTCCAGCTAACTTTGGAAAATAGTAAGCAATTAAATTACTGGACCCAAGTCATAAAGATGTTATCTCACAGTTTTAAATGAAGCTAGAAACACAGTGTTTGTAAGAAGCATGGTTTGTTAGTCTCTATAGGAGGAGTAGAAGTTTGTAATTGTTTTATGACTTCCAGAAGCTGCACCAGATCTGAGCAATGCTCTTGTGTGTGTATTATTGACATGTAGGTGCTAAATCCTGGCAGTTCTAGTAATGGGGGGGGGGGTCATGGGAACCAGAAAATCAGATGACTAGATATCTGTGATGCTATTGTACAGAAATAATGTTTTAATATTAGGTGAGAGAGATGTTTCAGGGCAGGCTGTTTCTTGGAACCTGACACAGAAGTATCCGTCCCCCTACTTCATCTTGGCTTGCTCTGTTAAGTAAGTAAGAACAATAATATTCTAGATCAGTCAGGAAAAAGATAGCGAGACAAGATAAGTATTGTTTTTCTGTAACTGTGAATCTTTCCAGCTGTGTTATTTTTAATATTTCCTGTGGCTGAAACTCTGGTGTTTATTGTAAGTAGATATTTTATATTTTCATGTTCTTTTATTATTTATTATTCTTAAACTTGTCATTGTGGCTAGTCCTTTAGAGAATTTTTTAACCTCTGAGATTACTGATATCTATTGGTAACGCTGTGGCTACTCCCGAAGCCTGGCTGTTTTGTCAGCATTACCATTTGTATTAAAATTAATTTCACTCAGTATAATTGGGTACCCTTCTAAGAGACTTATGTAGCTGGCTTTGTAGTGTCTGATGGCAGTGATAACTACACTATAGTCTGGGTAGAAGGGGGTACTATGAGTAAATCTGTTCCAGCCTTTCCCAGAGGAAGATCTGTGTGTGTGTGTGTGTGTGTGTGTGTGTGGTGTGTGTGTGTGTGTGTGTGTGTGTGTGTGTGTGTGTGTGTGTGTGTGTGTGTGTGTGTGTGTGTGTGTGTGTGTGTGTGTGTGTGTGTGTGTGTGTGTGTGTGTGCATGTGTGCATGTGTGTGCACGTGTGTGCATGTGTGTGCGCGCGTGTGTGTGTGTGTGTGTGTGTGAAAAAAAATCTCACAATGTGTGTGTGTGTGTGTGTGTCAGTTACTTGGAGCAGGAACATGATGCACTGGTTTCACACTGAGGGTGCTGGAGAACTTGGTTTGGACACTCAGAGGAGGACTTAACCCTGTAACTCTGCTAGTGGGCATCCTTACTAGGGCCCTGGAGGGTGACAGCTATAATGAAATCCAGGCCCTGGACTGACTGTATTTCCTGTGTGTTCTTAAGGGAAATTGTGCTTGATGTAGAGAGGTCTACATGTTGAAATACTGAGTATATCCATTTGTATTCCAAGTGAACATCGCTCTCCAGTGTCAGTGGTGAGGATTTAGGTGCCTTGGTTACTGCCTCAGAATGGAGATGTCACAATGATATTTTCTAGATTAGATATATTAGTAAAAACACTGTATGGTACCAGCTGTTAACTTATTCACCATGGTGAGTGGTACATCATCTTGAATAGGTATTAAAGGATGTCCTTCTATATGTAATATCTGCTATATATGATCAATAATAGTTTTATCGAGGTGGAATCCTTCAAAGCCCACGGGCCTGTGGAAAATATGGCCCAGACCGCAGAATCCTTTATAAATGGATTCTATGAACACATTCAGGAATGCATGGATCATGCAATCCCAAATAAAACCAAGACCCAATCCTCCAAAGGCAGACGTCCTGTCTGGTGGACCCCAGCCATAAACAAACTATACAATAGAAGGAGGAAGCTACTACATGATAGAGCAAAATCCCAAAAAGGGAAGGCATCTCTGATCAGTATTAGCAAAAAACTAAGGGCACTCATAAAATTGTCTAAGCCCTGCTTTGAGAGAAAAATTGCACAGGACACTAAGGATAATCACAAGGCTTTCTTTAGTTATGTTAGGAAACAGGGTGGGAATTCCCAGATATGCTCAGAATGAGTCCAAAATTACAAAAAATACACCGAACCCACAGACAATGCCAACATCCTAGCTGACAGGTTCAGCGCAAACTTCTCCCCCCCCTCCCCACCAAAAGGGCAAATATCTATCCCAGCAGAGTGCTGCCCCCCCGACATCTCAGATGCTCAGGTAAGAGCCGCCCCCTCCAAAGCAAAAAACACAGCATCAATGGGACCAGATGGTGTCCCGGGCTGCGTCCTACATGAACTCCAAGAAGAGCTAAACCCAAACATAAAACTACTGTTCAATCTCAGCCTTACTACAGGATATGTACCCAAAGAGTGGCGTACAGCAACAGTGGTCCCTCTCCATAAAGGTGGTGCCTTAATGGACCCTGGAAACTATCGCCCCATAAGCCTGACTAGCTTGGTCTGCAGAGCTATGGAAAGGATCATCATGGACCTCATAAATAAAGATATTGGGGACCTACAGACACTGGATCCTACCCAGTTCGGCTTTGTTAAGGGCAGATCCTGCCTCTTAAACCTGGTCGACTTCTTTAAAACAGTCACCAAGGCCATTGACGAAGGGAAGGTGGTCCACAAAGCCTACCTGGACCTCCAAAAGCCTTCGATACAATACCCCACTCGGGCATTATAGATAAGCTCACCAGCTTAAATATAAACCCCTATGTCACTAGATGGGTTGCAAACTGGCTCAAAGACAGAACCCACATGGTTAGAATTGTTGGAGCCATGTCAGACTCCAAACCAGTTACAAGTGGCATCCCACAAGGCTCAGTCCTGGGACCTCTCTTGTTCGGTATATATTTCTCGGAGGTACAGACCAACACAGAAGGACTGTGGCTGACCAAGTTCGCAGATGACTGCAAACTGGGCACCATAATCGACTCTCCAGCCGACACAAGTATCCTCCAAAAGGGCCTCATAGAAACAGACAACTGGTGCCAGAGCCATGGCCTCAAGCTAAACGCCAAAAAGTGTATAGTCATCCCCTTTGGCAAAAACAAAGTGCCCATAAATTCCCACATAGGTGGTAATCCATTAAGTACAGGAGAGGTAATTAGGGACCTGGGGACCCAAGTTGATAGCAATCTCTCATTTGACAACCACGTGGCCAAAGTGGTTAGAAAAAACATTTTATATAGCCCACCTAATCATGAAGGGATTCACTAGATTAGGGGAGGTCATCGTGCCTATTTACTCATCCCTCATCAGGCCCATAATCGAGTACAATGCCTCTTTTGGGATGTACCTTACCAAACACCTGCAGCAACTGGAAAGACCCCAAAAGTACCTCACCAAGAGGATCAAAGGGCTCAAACAGATGCCATATGCTGCCCGGTTAAAGAAACTCCAGCTCTACTCAGTGGCATACCGCCTGCTCAGAGGCGACCTGTGCCTGATGTATAAAGCCATGTCCAACCCGGAATTAAGAGACATGCTGCACCTCAAAAAATCCAAATCCCATCAAGCTACATGCTCGAGAGACTTGAACCTCAGCACTGAAATAAATAGGACATGATGGAGGGGCAGATTCATAAACCAGAGGCTCCCTTCACTCTGGAATAAAATCCCAGTCCAGGTTAGGCAGAGTCCCTCATTGACTCTCTTCAAGAGGAATCTTGATGAGTGGTTGGGAGATCGTAGGTTTACCCCGGGTATCACTTCTGTGTCACTGTTAGACAGAGGCACAGTATACTAACCTCGAAAAAGGGCATAGCAAAATTAATTTAAAATGGGTGGCGAAAGCCAAACATACTCTGGCTAGGCTTATAAATGCCCTAGGGCAGATAGCCTAGTATGAACCTATGAACCTATCAGTAAAAAGTGATTTGGTACAAGCCATTTCAGTTTTATAACTACTGCTATGTCCCTTGCACAAACCAAAGAATAATCCATACTAACAAACAGGAAGCAGCCTGGGCAAATCCCAGTGCAGTGAAAATACCAGCAAAAGAAATAAAATGTGCAACCAGGAACCATGAAGACAAACTTTAATAAATGTCATACAAAACAGTTACAGAGTACTCAAGTGCTTTCAGACCAAGAAAGGTGTTTTCTCAAGTGCAATAAAACTCATAAAATTAAAAATGAACAGTATAATCACATGACCTGAAGGATCCAATCAAGGACTTCAATTAATATTTCATCATTCATTTTATGAACACTGGTTTAAGGTTATACCATTCATTTAAACATGGATCTGTTGTAACAGTTAAACTTGTAATCCATAAATATTCAGAATTCTCAGTATATAACCTCACATCTCCAAGCCTATCACTTACATTAATAACTTGCAGCATCATAAGTAAAACTGTATGAGATGGACCTGAAGAAACTCTAGTATATATTGCTTCCTGTATTGTATGTAAGAATTTATTTGTTGGCAAATCAAACAGATGCTTTAAGGAGTGCATCTATTATCATTTATATTATATAAAAAAGGCAAATCTGAATAATGTACCTGTCAAAATATATTTTTTTCAGGTCCATCTCATATATTTTTTTTCATCAATTATAATTAAAAATTTTAAAATACATTAATCTTAACTAAACATATGCCAAACTATGTCCTATATATATAGATGTGTCACAGCTCTTGGATAAATTGTCATAATAACATATATATTCAAACTGATTATCATTGCATAGATCAAATTATTCTGAAGAGAAAAACTTATATGATCACACAGTGGTATCATTATATTTGTCTAATAAGAAGAACGGTGTAGGCCAAATTGTGTAATTAAGAAATATCTGTCTAGATCTATCTGTAATAGCATTAATTTCATTTTCTTAAACACTACTGATCATATTCAGAAGTTCAGAAATAAAGTTATAATAAGACTTAAAATTCACCTAAACCAAACTATCTGCAATCCATCCAAGCTGTCTTAACTCTGCCAAGTAAATTATGAGTATATATTCAAACTAATTACAGTTTCATAGTTTCATAGTTGTGATAACTACATAGGACTGCTAGGCCATTAAAACTGCAGATTTCTTTTCACCCATAAATTTATCCAGGCTAATACCGAATATATCTCTTTTTGGCTTCCTTAAGTAGCTATCTCATTACCTAAGTTGTAAATCCAGCACTCCCCCCCCCTCCCTCTCATGTCTTTCTGAACAGTGTTCTAATGGATAAACTTACCCTGGAATTCATTAATATCTGTATAGGGACTGCGCTAAGCTTACACAATGTAAGGATGTTAGCATGATGAGCGGCAGCACCATTCAAATATGCATGCTGGTAATTGTAGTACCTTTACAGGGCCAGGAAAAGTGTTCATGGCCATGGAAAGGTGCTTGCAAGCATAAGCACACAATGTAAGCAAAACGGCTCGCATAAAGGCAAAGCTCAGATACAAGCATGAGTTGTAACCCAGACATATTAAAGAACACATGTACCTCACCTGTATGATCTACATGAACAAGTACTTAACATTTTTACTAGCATAACCTAGCTGTCTATCTATCTATACCTTTAAACATCTGCCCTCTCTCCACTCTTAAAGTGGACTTGTATCTTTTTATTTTTATTTCCTTTACGTAGTAGACTATGCATCTGATACTTTTGTGTATACTGATTGTTATATTTAATCGTAATTTTTTTAAATTTCTTTTTATATTTACATCACTGGTGTCTCTTCATGCTTTATTGTAACCTATGTATTCTACTGAAAACTGCATGTATATATGATTTTAATTACAATTGTACTATTTTTTATGTTATTTAACTCTCTGGTAATTTTCTCCTCAGGTCTACACTGAAAATGGTGATAAACAGATGTCAATAAATAAATAAATAAATAACATAACATAAACTCCACCCAAATATCAATTTTTTCTTTTCAAAAATTAATTTTCCTTCCCTATGATACTGTACACGTCACACGCAGAAAAAGCATCTTTTAATAATTATACCATTTGTTTTATGTCTGAACTTGTTTCTGTTTGCTTTTCTTTCCTGTATTTATCTTCCCATTTGTTACATCATGAAGGCTACTTACTAATGGTGGTAGAGTAATTAAGTCACTTATTTCAACTACAGAGTCATTAAGAAAACAATGGCTCTTAAACAATGGCATTCATATCTGCCTTATGTGTAATTGATTGCCAGCATCACATCTCAGATAAATTGTGGCCTGGAGTCTGAACAAAAGCAAGGCTTTCGAGCTTAGTTTTCAGATGTAAAAAATGCACACTAAGTTTCTCTATCTGTTTAGAAGTCGCATATTTCTTCCTTTAAGCAAATCCTGAGTGTCACAAAGAAAGACAATATTTTCATTGTATTCTTCTTATTTTCTGTCAGTATTTGATTTTGCATTTTTTTCAACATTGTATTTTTTGTAAACATGCATGTTTATTCTGGTGTTTTTAGAGCATTTTGCAATGCAGACAGTATTTTGTTGAGATAAATCAGTGAGTTGGGGACTGAGGAGTATAAGTTCATAGGTTCACAGGTATATACCATACTGGCAACCACTAGGGCCCTTCTAAGCCTAGACGTCCAACCTAAATGTGATCCACAATGTGATTTATTATTGTACATCCTGTTTAATTTGGGATGTCACCAGGGCAGTTTGTTTCTGGGGCTAGTCATGGGCTTTCTTCTGGTAGGTACAACAGCCTCTATCCAGCCATTGACATGGTTGTACAGAGTTTTTGAGAACAATTCGGCATAGGCTGCTGTGTTCTCCGGGTTTGGAAAGGCATTCACTTCCGACAAGCCATCTCTTAATAAGAGATAAATTGCTTATTGTTCCTGACTATTACTGGTTTTAATGGGATTAAGGAGTAGATTCTGATTTTGAAGGAGACAGCTTTATGGTCAGACCTTACCATAGAGTATGAAACATAGGTGGTGTGCATCATTCTCCCATATTTCTAAGGGAATCCAGTATCTGTCTGCCTGGGATGACATGATTGACAGAGCTCGATGTTTTGCCAGAGATGGCCTGTACCTGTCACCCCAGGGATTCTGGATACTGGCCAAGGCTCTTGCCACCCCTATAGTGCCTTTTTTAGGAAGTGTCCAGAAGACAAAATTACCACAACAACAGCTATAAGCAAATGAAATCTGAGGGTTATGCTACTCAATGCTAGAAGTCTAAATCTCAAAATGCACTCGCTTGAAGCTCTCCTTAAAATGGAGAACATCTGCATCTGTGCAGTGACCAAGACCTGGTTCAAGGCTCTGGTGAGCACCCCAGCACTACCAGGCTGTAATTCATACCACACCTTTCGGCCCATAGACCTGAACAGAAGCACTAAAGGTGGTGGTGACTCCATATTCATAAAGGATATGCACACCTCCAGACTAGTAACCCAACATAACACATCAGAGATACTTCAGGTACAACTAACAGTGGGTAAAACTGCAATCCAGGTTGTTGCCTGCTATAGATCCCCTACCATGTCCCAAGACTCCCACTCCACATTCCTATACACACTGGAAAATATTAGGGTTCAACCCAATACTCATACTGGGAGACTTTAACTACCCCTCTGTTAACTGGGAAAATTACTCATGTACCAACACACATGCTCATCGTTTTCTGGAATTCATTAATTCCAGCATCCTGGACCAACTCATTCTTACCCTCACCAGGGGTAGAAACATCCTTGACCTAGTCATTACTAACATGGGCGACCATTGCTCTACACCAATAATCAACTCCTCCCTGGTCAAATCTGACCACAAGCTAATCACAATGGATAGCTACATCCCACCCTCACCCCTCCTGAAGGAAACCACCATAAAAAAAACTTCTCCAAAGCCAATTTTGGGCTTCTAAAAACAGAGATGGCTAACTTCACAACACCCATGCAAATGGAAAATAGGTGCATGACTGCTGAATCATACACCAATGCACTGTATGAGCACATACACAAGTGCATGGAACGGGCCATACCAAACAGAACTAAGACACTCTCCTCCAAAAAAGGAAGCCAATCTAGTGGTTCCCCACTGTAAACAAGCTCTACAACAGAAGGAAAAAAATTGTTGCAGAAAAGGGTGAATTTCCAAGACTGGAAAAACTCTATTGTTAGCCTCAGCAAAAAAACTGAGATCCATCATCAAATCCTCTAAAGCTAGCTATGAAAATATAATTGCTGCAGGTCCTAAAGACAACCACAAGACATTCTTATAGACATGTCAAGAATCTACATGGCAATATTCAGACCTGCTCTGAGTTACAGCACAATGGCAATACATATACAGAACCAACTGATATTGCCAACATACTGGCCGACACATTCAGTGCGAACTTTACCCCCCCCCCTTTCACCCTCTAAGGGCCCATCAAAATACCTGAGGAATGCCAAGTCCCTATTATCACAGCTACACAGGTAAAAACTGCACTATCCAAAGCCAAGAACACAGCTTCCATGGGACCTGATAATATCCCTGGCTGTGTTCCACATGAATTACAAAGTGAACTGGCACCACACCAGAGCATCCTGTTCAATCAGTGCCTCATTATAGGTTTTGTTCCTACTGAATGGCACACTGCTATGGTTATCCCACTCCACAAAAGGCGAGTAACTACAGACCCTGGGAACTACTGCCCCAGTAGTCTGACGAGTCTGATATGTAAGTCTATGGAGCACATCATCATGGACCTTATAAATAAGGACATAGGGAATCTCCAAACTCTGGACTCCACGCAGTTTGAGTTTGTGAAAGGTTGATCATACCTGCTGAACCTGATAGACTTCTTCGAGTCTGTCACCAGAGCTGTGGATGAGGGCAAGGTAGTTCACACAGCCTACTTAGATCTTGCCAAGGCCTTCAACACCATCTCTCACTCAGGAATCATAGATAGACTCACTAAACTAGGCATAAACCCCTATGTCTTAAGATGGGTTGCCAATTGGCTCACTGACAGAGCCCACACTGTGAAAGTAGCGGACTCCAAATCTGACTACTGACCAGTTACAAGTGCTGTCCCGCAGGGATCGGTCCTAGGTCATCTCCTGTTTGGCATCTACTTTTATGAAGTTCAAGCCAACACAAAGGGACTCTGACTGACCACGTTCGCAGATGACTGCAAACAGGGAGCCATTATTGATTCTCCAACTGATTTTGACATTTTACAAAAAGGCCTCACTGACACTAATGACTGGTACCAGAGCCATGGCCTTAAGCTGAATGCCAAAAAGTGCATTGTCATTCCCTTTGGGAAAAATTTGGTACTCATGAACTACCACATAGGTGGTAGTCCACTAAACACCAAAGGTGTGATAAGAGACCTGGGGACACAGATTGACAGCAACCTCTCCTTTGATGCCCACATTGCCACTGTAGTCAGAAAGTCCTTCTATGTGGCACATCACATTACAAAAGGTTTTTCATCCAGAAGAAAGAGGTCATAATCCCTCTCTACTCATCCCTCATTAGACCTATTATAGAATACAATGCCCCATTTGGTATGTACCTCAGTAGACACCTACAACTGGAAAGGCCACAAAAATACCTCACCAAGAGGATCTTAGGCCTTAGACACTTGCCTTATATGGACAGACTCAAAAAACTCCAGCTATACTCTGTCTCTTATCACCTACTTAGAGGTAATCTCTGCTTGACCTACAAAGCCATGTCTGAACCAAACCTTCTAGATATGCTACACCTAAAGAAATCCCAATCCCTCCATGCCACACACTCCAGGGAACTAAACCTCGTTACCACAATAAACAGAACATGCTAGAGGGACATGTTCCTAACCCAGAGACTTCCCATACTCTGGAACAAACATCTCATTCACGTCATGCAGAGCACTTCACTGGCCCTCTTTAATAGAACTCTTGATGAGTGGATGGGCAATAGGAAGTTCACCCCGGGGATCACTTCAGTGGCCTTGCTTGACAGGGGCACTGGGAACTAACTCTGGGAAGCATGATGCCAGGGAATCTTCTTTGGCTAGGCTTATATAGGCTCTAGGGCCATTAGCCTAGTACACACCTATGAACCTATTTGTAAGCATGAGGTCCTGTAAATTGGAACCTCTAGTGGACATATTCACTATTTGGTCAAGGGTGTTTGTGCCTATGAAGGAATCTCTGTGCCTGTAAATTTCAGACAGTGTAGGATTACCAGTCTACAAATGAATAATTAGAGTCTCCCATGAGTAGGGGGTTAGGCTGGATGGTAAGTATCTCCTTTAGGTCCAGTTATGCATTGTGAGCTTCTTGGGATGTGGAGGGTGACCTGTAGCTGGCTAGGATATAGTAAGGAATTTTGTCTATTGTGACCTGCATGTGGAGGAACTGCAGCACATCATCCTCCTTGACCACCCTACAGGTATGCTTGTTATTGATATATATTAAGACACCTTCACTTTTAGCCCTTGCTGTCCAGCTACTAGTCTAAAAGTCTGAAAGGCACTGAAACCTTGCACTGCTGGGTTACTCTCTGCTGCTTTAAAGCATGTCTTGGTAACTGCACAGATGCCTATATTCCTGAGTGTGAGGAGGGCTTGGACATCGGGTGTTTTCTATTTTAGACTCCTGGCATTGAACTGTAACACCCTGAGGTTTAGTTGAGTTGATTTTTACTATGTTAGTATGTTTGTCAATTTGGCATTGCCTGAAAAAGCACTAAGAGGGTAGATAATGTTTTATCCAGTATTTAGAAGCCTAGAGTGGAAAGTTGCAGACCATCCTTGGCAAAACAATATGGTCTGTTAATCGTCTCCTCCCAAGCTGACAAATATTAGACCCCCCCCTTAGAATGACACCAGAAAGACAAGCAGTTGTTGAAATAAATCATTTTTTGTTCATACTGTGGCATCATCCTTGGTGATGGTAATATGCTGCTTAATGCTGTGCTCATACCAGCCTGCGACACATAGTCTGAAAGCTCCATAATGTCTCTCTTCATATACTACAGAGAGGTATATCTCAGGTCATTTACTGATTTATTGCATATGTTATCTTTATTGATGCTTAAAGTACTCCCTTGAATATAATCATCATTTTTTACAAAGAGTCAGTAACGTGGTCATTAAAGCTGGCATTTCAATGTTAGGAATGTCTCTATCCTAAATCATTCAGTGTACTTTCAGACTTTTTGGTAAGTGTCTTCTCTCTAACACACCCTCAGTAGGTGTACATCAAAGAGAGGAGACTGTGAAAGCTGATTGTTCCTGCAGTCAAAGTAATCATAGACTCCTGCAAGCCAATAGCAGCGAACACTTCTCAGTGCTCGTCCTTGTATTGCTAGAGTATCTGCATGTAGTTATGTAGGTCCTTCAATCATGTATAAATTCCCTGCACTTAGTACAGCTTTTGGTATTCAGCAATCCTTATGAGTTCACACCACATTTGCATACTCACAGTGCTCACAGGTCTGACTCTGCATTATATAAAGGTAATCATGTAGCTAATGGCTTCGTATCACACTGAGGAGGCTATTTTGATTCAGAGAGCTAATATTACTAAAAAAATACAACCTTTGGAGAACTATTTATTTTATACACTGCTGTATTGTCAGGGTATGTTACTATTTCTTACATACTGCATTTAGTTTAACATTAACAGATGAATTGCTCTGATCACTAAAAAGCATTTTTTTATCTTAATTGCTTTTTCTTTTTCCCTTTTTTTGGCATAGCCATGACTGTGTTACAAAACATGTACTGAAGAATGCAACATTACCTATTTTTTAGTTTGCATTTAATTTGATGTTTGCACAGTTATTGCAGATAAGTGTATTCTAACATTTAAGGAACATCTCACATTTTTACCTGTGTTAGCAGAAAAAGAAAAATGTGTTCTGTTTGTGTATTTCTCCCTGACTGCTCTCCACAGCAGTGGAGATGGCACTTATAATAATTTTGTCTTACATTTTTAATGCTACATTTTTAATTGTTATTGTTGATACTGCAATGTATTACACCATTACAGCTGTGTTACCTGCATTACAGAGCTGTTAGAAATTTTTGCTTATATTTGATTTAGAAAAAAATATTTTTGGAAGGTGAAGAGCTATCTTAACTTGTGTACAGTTATGGGGAACATTAACTTTTAAATTGTTTTGTGCATGCTGGATGCATGCAGTCACACATACATAAGTTCATAGCCATCCTCTCTTTGTATTTATTGTGTGTGTGTTGTTTTCTGTATCATGTCATACAGGGATATGGCACCCAAGAAGAAAGCTGTAGCCTGCAAGCCATCATACCCTGATGCAGGAAATGAGGTCATTATTCAGACCTTACATTGCTTTTCTGTTAGGGAGAGGTAGCTGTGACCAATCTGTTGTGTCCGGATATGGCAGCAGGTGATCAATGACATTAGTGCAGTCAGATGGCATCATGGGAGAACTTACTCCAAGATACAATACCGGCCAAGTGATATAACATCTGCCAACTGTAGGGCAGCTGCATTTGCCAGGGAACAGGTGGCTACATGAGGTAGTCCTCACACTAACTGAAACAGAGCAGTTTCTGCCCACTGTCAGATATCCAGATAGCTTGGCAGAGGGTACCTACACAATATTTGACATTTATATAGATGTGGATAACTCAGAGAGTCAGAAGCAGTCCTTCCAGTTATGGAAAATGCAAGTGTCATTATTATATTTTTATGTGCATATATCTTGGATATGTGATGCACACACCTATACACACGTGTGGATATATATATATATATATATATATATATATATATATATATATATATAGATATATATATATATATATATATATATATATATATATATATATATATCTGGATCTACTTCATATTATCGTATTACCAAATGATCAAATGTCACAATGTCGAGACCATAACCACGAAAATTCACATAACAAATGGTCAGAAGATTGTATGCCAGAATATCGAACTGTAATGCAAACTTTAAAGTGATGCGCTATAACGTTAAGGTTTTGTAGTGAGAATATATGAAAGTATGGTGGAGTTGATCTTGAATGGGTTAGTTGTATTTGGTGATGCTTGTGTAAGCTTACCTTTTAAAAAGTAAAAGATTTTTAAGAATTATTATATAGTTGTTACTTTTGGATGTAGCTTTAACATTAAAGTATTGCTGTGTTGTAAGTAGAAATGTAGTGGTTAGTGTAGTATTTTAGGTGTTAATGTATGTGTAGCTGGTGCTTCTAATTAAAAAAAGGTTTTAGTTATAATGACAAGGGAGATATTGGTGAAGTGGGAAGGTGTAGTCAGTACTGTGCTATGTGCAATAGGGGTGAAATGTGAAAAGAATTGTTATTTAGCAATCGATAGACTGTTTTGTTTCCTTCAAAGTAGTATGATCTCAGACTTGATATATTTAATTTGCAGGGGTTGTAAATTAAATATACCAAAAGTGAATGAAGGCAGAAATGCTATGTTTGGTTGTTTTCCGGTTTTCAATGTTTTGGGACTCATTGTTTTGGAATTCGTTATTTTAAACTTTCACTTATGTGATTTTTTTTTTTTGTGGTTATGGTCTCGACATTGTGACGTTTGATCATTTGGTAATATGAAGCAGATCCATATATACATACATACACATATATATATATATATATATATATATATATATATATATATATATATATATATATAGCCAGTGACAAGTGTGAGTCAGATGGCCATCATACAGAAATAGTGGAGCGTCTTTTGAGTGGGAATAATCCAACTGTTTACTTTTACATTTTTGTTTGAGAACATTTTTAACCTGCACTTGTGAAGGTGATTTTTCTCTTTTTCTTGTTTCATTTGCATTGTGAAACTTAGCAGACTTCTTTCCTTTCCAGTCCTCACATGCAGGTACTCCTGGATTGCAGGTTGGCAGCCCACCTGCACATGGTAAGCTCACATTTGGTTATTGCTATTACTGTATATAACTTAGATTCAGTTTTGTATGAGAGTAAAGTCAGTGTTGCTCTAGCATCTCTTATAGTTTACATACCTTTTGTATAAGAAAATGTAATTCATTTTATTCTGCCTTTTCGCATTGTTTTTATTACTTGTTATCATAAATGATCTTGAGCGTGGCATTGTGGAACTCCTGCCACCTGATACTGAAATTTGTGCCACATTAAAGTTGCAAACATCTTGTTTAATTCTTTAATCTGATCCTTGCTTGGCACTGGGGATTTGGTTTGAGTTCTACACAACACTTACGACACTCAGGTTATCTACTGGAGGCAATGAGTCAAAGTCAGGGAATGCAACCCCACCATAGTTTCAGGGAAGGTCAACTTTTCTTCTCCTTCACCTCAAATACATTCCACCTAACCTCAAGTCTGCTATTCATCTTTTAAACTTATTTAAATAATTTATAAATGTGTTTAACAGTATTTTAGACAGTGTGCACATTTTGGTGATTTGTACTTTAGTGAGAAAATTAAATTTCTTATTCTTCCCACCAAAGTATTTTCCCTCTCATCTTGTCATTTACCCATTTAGCATTAGTATCTATAACTATAGCTGTCTCATACATCATGGTTATCCCTAGACAGAGGGAGATAAGTGCATTTTTTCTTTGAATCTGTCTTCTGAAGGCTTCAATGCAGTCCTTGCTGCATTTGATAAAGGGAATATTTGTTTATATGTTCATTAAGGTCTAAGCCTGAGACACTTTTCAATTTCTTTATAACATGTAATACTATTCTAATATTACTCCCTGGATGGGATAATCATAAAACACAGTTATTAGCAAACCATGTGGAGAACAGAGGGTCCCCATAATATGCTGGGATTCCCAAATGCAATATGTACATATGCAAGTATTATACAAAGAATTCCAAGGCTATAGCAAACAAGAGAGGAGCTATGGAGATATAGGACATCTCTCCCTCATACCGCTGAAACTTCCTATCATATTTGTCAAACATCCATCTGTGGACACTGTTACTTTAGGGTCATTATGTAATACTTGACATTGCAAGATTCATTTTTTTTGGAAAATTCATGCTTTGTAATGGACCTCATATAAATGAGCATTTGATCAAATCAAACTCTTTTTTAAAGTCAATTTGTATACCCCTGCTTTTAGATTCTTAAGCCTGCACAGTTCTTGTACATTCAACCATATCCTTGTTAGATTTGGACCCTACCATTCTATATTTAATAAATCCCTGCAACTGTTAAGATATTAACCCTGGTATTATGTTCAATTGTTCTATTTGCAAAAATATTTTAAATCCACTGGTAGCAAAGATATAGGTCTGTAACTGAATAGGAAGGTCTTATCGTTGCTCGGTTTAGAAAACATTAGCATCTAACCTATATTAGAGTACCCTGAAAAGACTCATTTTTTCATATTAAAAAAAGAGAAGTAATAAAGGGGAAGTGAACTCTTGTTTGTACTCCTTAAGCAACTCTGCTGATAACCTAGCCATCCCAGGTGTTTTGACCTGGGTCAGCCTTTCAATGGTCACACATATCTCCCACTTTGTTATTTCTTTTGTCCGCTTTTTTGCCTCTTCTGAAGTAATTTTTGATAAAGTTAATTGATTTGCCATGTTTAAAAGTTTAGTCCTGCTCACCATAAACAAACTAATATTGTACCATATACTTTCAGTGAAAGGTCTGTTACAAGTACATCATCACTATCCTCATCTGCTGATATTGCCATTTCCTTGGCTTCTGAGCACATCTTGTATGCAATAAATTTGTATGACATGATTCCCCATGTTCAGTAAAAATATTTCTTCCTCTCTCACTTCCATCGATAATGTGGCAGGGCAGATTTCATTTTTTCCAGTCCGTTAATCTTTCCTCGCTTCTCTTTATTTCTGCATTTTTGGACTTGATATTCATTCTCTGTTCGTGTTAATTGCACTTCTAAAGACATCATTTTTCTAACCTCTTGCTTTTTTAATTTAAAGTAATCCCAAATTAACCCCACTGATTCATTTCCGTAAGGAGGGACCTACCAATATAATTATTTTTTTTTATCCCCTTGAACCTCATTCTACCAAGTCAGCTACCCAATGCCCCATGTCCACTCTGGCTCTATTAGCCACCCTCCTTCCCACTGTCCCGACTTCTCTGGTATTGTGGATCCTAAAAATGTACTGTTGGCCATCCATGCTTCTCTTGGACATTGTTTCTTTCCTTTTTGTCCTGCACACTTTCTATTCCTGCCTGTCAAACTCAATGACTACATCCCAGGGCAACTCCCTTCTTTCTACCAAACCTCCACTTGAAGAGCATCCTTGATGACTGTCCTCCCTTCCAGGCAGGCATGCTAATTTTCTCTGCCACTCCATCAGTCACTACAGCTGCTAATCGAACCCAGGTCACCCGGACCATAGTCAGGCCTTTATCCCTTTATGCCGCCAGATTGGCCTTCCCAGTATAAGTCTATCCTATGTGTTAATATTTCTTTAGAGTGAGTTGATTGCAGTATAAGGGATTCTAACCTCTAGGTTAGTGGAAGGATTCACCTTTTACAATCCAGAAGTGTGAAATTCACTCGTGTGATTTGACCATATGGAGGGGAAGATTTCTATTTTTTTTAACACTCACACTAAGGCTTCATGAGTTCCTTTTGTTGTTATTATTATTATTATTTGAGAAACATAGACACCTGTTTTAAAATAAAGAATGGGAGTAGATCTTTTTCATAATGTTACATAAAAATCTAAATTAAGTAGTGCCAAATTGGAGAATTAACAGACATTTCTGATATCTAAACAAAACAAAATACCAAATTATGAGTATTAATATTTATATAATTTCCCAATCCCCCCTCCAAAATTTTCTGGTATTGCTGGGACCAGTTGTGGATTGTAAGAGTGGGCTTGACTATCTGTGCTTCCCTCTAGGTTGGTTTCTTTTTGATATGCCTTATCCAGTCCCTTTACCTGCCCACACACTTGCAGACTACATCCAAGGGGAACTCCTTTCTTTGTATCACCCCCTGAAGCATTACTGACGAATAACACCAAAGATCTAAATTAAGTCTTACCAATCTGGGGAATCAGCACAGCCTTTTTGATATTTAAACTAAGGAATGCCAAACCATGAATATTAATATTTATATAATTTATTAATGCTATTACCCACTTGATGTTATCTTATGTTTGTCTTCTAATAATAAACTATGTTGGGTTTTCTTCTATTAGTGTTGTACATGCTGTTTTAATCTGTTAAGCAGGCCTGGCATCGATATGTTATAATCCATACTCAGTAATGGCATCGATATGTTATAATCCATACTCAGTAATGGCATCGATATGTTATAATCCATACTCAGTAATGGCATCGATATGTTATAATCCATACTCAGTAATGGCATCGATATGTTATAATCCATACTCAGTAACGGCATCGGTATGTTATAATCCATACTCAGTAACGGCATCGATATGTTATAATCCATACTCAGTAACGGCATCGATATGTTATAATCCATACTCAGTAACGGCATCGATATGTTATAATCCATACTCAGTAACGGCATCGATATGTTATAATCCATACTCAGTAATGGCATCGATATGTTATAATCCATACTCAGTAATGGCATCGATATGTTATAATCCATACTCAGTAATGGCATCGATATGTTATAATCCATACTTAGTAACGGCATCGATATGTTATAATCCATACTCAGTAATGGCATCGATATGTTATAATCCATACTCAGTAACGGCATCGATATTTTATAATCCATACTCAGTAATGGCATCGATATGTTATAATCCATACTCAGTAACGGCATCGATATGTTATAATCCATACTCAGTAATGGCATCGATATGTTATAATCCATACTCAGTAATGGCATCGATATGTTATAATCCATACTCAGTAATGGCATCGATATGTTATAATCCATACTCAGTAATGGCATCGATATGTTATAATCCATACTCAGTAACGGCATCGATATGTTATAATCCATACTCAGTAATGGCATCGATATGTTATAATCCATACTCAGTAACGGCATCGATATTTTATAATCCATACTCAGTAATGGCATCGATATGTTATAATCCATACTCAGTAACGGCATCGATATTTTATAATCCATACTCAGTAACGGCATTGCCCTATAAGATGCATATAGGGTTGGAACATATTCCTGTTTCAGTAAAAGAACTGTTAATTTACATTTCTAAGAAGAAAAATGTATTTTTATGGTGTACATTCATAAGGACTTTTTAAAATAATGTAATATTTATTGAAATATTCCATATCTCAGCAATTGCCCAATCTGTTTCTAGGACTTTATTTCCCTTAAATGTTTAATTAATGTATTTATTTATTTAATTTATTTATCTATTTATTTATTCCTTTATTTCTTTATTATTGCTTTTGTTTACCAGGAAGTTCTAACTAGGCAAAGTTCAATTTTCGGTGGAGACCCAGGGAGAAATGTTCCATTTTACAGAATGATAAGAAAGCAGTTATACAAGATTTGCATAATAAATGCATGCACATACATACTTAAACTAGCAATGTTATGGCAGTTAATGCAAAAGTAATACATGTACCTACTTAGAATAGCGTATGAACATACAGAGACTTGTAATGATATGACTGTTAATGAAATCATGACAGTTAAATAAAGATTACAATAAAGTATTACCTAATATAAAGCTTATGACAGTCTAGTTACTTTCAAATAGAATCAGCTGAAAATAGATATTGAGTAGGAGACAGTGAAGTAATTATAGGATAAAGACAGTTACAAATTATGAAGGAATATTGAGGAGGTCCAGGTAAAACTGAAACAGAGGTAATAGTGGAGAGAGATAGATGATAGATAGAGACTGTAAAAAAGTAGGGGCATTATGGCCAGTTATATATAAGAGTGGTGGCAAGAAGGGTTTGGAGATTATCCAGGAGCATCACATGTAGAGAGCTGGCAACTGAGTAGATAGGATTTTAGTTGAGTTTTAAATGATTTTAAGGATTGTTTTTTTCTCATTTTGCTAGTTCTGAATTAGTTGTAAATTCTGAAAGATTTGTCATATTTTCTGTTTAGAGTTTGTTATATTCTTCTTTAAAAAAATGATAGGCACTCATTTTCTTTGTAGATGTTTGAAAATACTTTAAATGTTACAGACTTTTAATGGACGTGTAACACTTACATTACTTCCGAAAATCTGAATGCATTTCATATAACTTGATCTAGGTAATAGTCTAAACCTACTTGCTTATGGTAACCTACAGGTGGGTGAACACTGAATTCCTGAGCATATGCAGGACCTTAGACGTTATTGGTTATGACAGTATTTTAACTTTCTTGCAAGCTATTGTTACTTTATTATTTAATATTAACTAATATTTGTATTTAAGGCTTTAGCTCAATTTAGAAAAATAATTTCATCTTTTTGAACATCTAGCTTAGCAACATTTAGGGCTTCTTGTATTTAGTAATAGTATCATCCCATTTCTTTATTACATTATCGCTCCAACTAGTAATCCTACCATACAAATATGATGGAAGCATAGTGTCATTTACTTCTCTATTGGTGTTACTTAAAAGATGTCTATTTATCTTTTGCTTAACCATCCTTAAATTCTTTGCATGTCACTATATGTGGCACAACACTGTTAATCATTGTTAATATATTCTAATTAATAGCCAATTTAAATGTGAGGACATTGTGATCAGGAAAGGGGCAGATACCATGTTAGCAGAATCAATATATGCATTTAAATTATTACTATTATATTCCAAATTATCATTGTATGCTTAAAGCCTTAAAAACTGGATACATCTTTTGAATGTGAAGATTTAAATGATTTTGCAAAACCAGACTCTATATCACTATATGCTGGAGTCCCAAAGATAAAAGAACAACGATCAAAAAGCTAAGAGTCTGGTTATGCAAAATCATTTAAATCTTCACATTCAAAAGATGTATCCCATTTTTAAGGTTTTAAGCATACAATGATAATCTGGAATGAATATCTACAATCGATTTTTTTAATCCAAAATAAGTAAAAGCCAACCCCAGAATCAAAATATATTTCAAATTACTAATCTTAGTTCCAAGCCCCAGTAAGTAAGTAAGTAAGTAGCAGTAAGTGTAATAAATATATTTTGGCATTCAGTAGTCACTAGTGCAAACGTTCTCTTGGTATCACTACACAAGTATGTAACTTTAAGCTTAGAAGCTCTATTTATCCATAAAAGTGTGGCCTTTTTCCTATTCTCAGTAAGAGGGGAGTTTACTAGGATTGTAAATAGTTTAAAATTGATTTTTTTATTTATTTAAAAAGAGTTTCTTATAAACTATTTTAGCTGACTTGTGAATGCAAAGAAAATTAAGCAATCTTTCACTTTTATACCTACTATTCAAATAATTAATAAATAAATAATAAAACCATGCCACATGTGCCTTTCCCAGTAAACAAATGTTAAATAATAAATAATATTTAAAGACAAGACTTTATTTTTTCAAATTAAATTATTGTTTCCTTGAGATACACTGACAATGAATACAGGTTATACATAATGTAGCTCTCAAACTTATATTTCTTTAGAAAATAAGAAATAACTAAGTATATTTATGAACACTTTAAAAGACCCATTGTAATTTAACACAGTACCATCAGCCAAGTATGTACCATCTCCTTATTCTGAGTGAACAGGCTTCCTATATCACTGAAACAGGTATGTACCATCTCCCTATAGTGAGTGAACAGGCATCCTATATCACTGACACAGGTATGTACCATCCCTCTATAATGAGTGACAGGCATTTTATATCACAGACACAGGTATGTACCGTTTCCATATAGTGAGTGAACAGGCACCCTGTAGCACTTCCACAAGTATGTACCATCTCCCTATAGTGGGTTAACAGACATCCTATATCATAGGTATGTACAATCTCTCTATAGTGAGTGAACAGGCATCCTATATAACTGAAACGGGTATATACCATCTCACTATAATGAGTTAACAGGCATCCTATATCACTAACATAGGTATGTTCCATCTCCCTATAGTTGCAAGTGATATCTAAATATATCCACTATTAGAGAGAGAACAGGCATCCTATATCACTGACACAGGTATGTACCATCTCCCTATAGTGAGTGAACATGCATCCTATATCACTGACACAGGTATGCACCATCTCCCTATAGTTAGTAAACCAGGCATTGTATATTACTTCTACAGGTATGAACCATCTCCCTATAGTTAGTAAACAGGCATCGTATATAACTGCCGCAGGTATGTACCATCTCCCTATAGTGTGTGAACAGGCATCCTATATCACTGCGGCAGGCATGTTCCATCTCCCTTTAGTGAGTGAACAGGCATACTATATCCATGACACAGGTATGTACCATCTCCCTATACTGAGTGAGCATTCAGTCTATATCACTGACAAAGGTGAGTACCATCTCCCTATAGTGAGTGAACAGGCATCCTATATCACTGACTCAAGTATGTACCATCTTACTATAGTGAGTGAACAGGCATCTTATATCACTGACACAGGTAGTTACAATCTCCCTAAAATGAGTGAACAGGCATCCTATATCACTGACAAGGTATGTACCATCTCCCTATAGTGAGTGAACAGGTATCCTATATCACTGAAAAAGGTGTGTACCATCTCCCTAAAGTGAGTGAACAGGCATCCTATATCTCTAACACAGGTATGAACCATGTCCCTATAGTGAGTGAACAGGCATCCTATATCACTGCCCGCAGGTATGCACTATCTCCAAATAGTTAGTGAACAGGCATCCTATATCACTGACAAAGGTATGTACTATCTCCCTATAGTGAGTGAATAGGCATTCTAGTTCATTGCCGCAGGTATGTACCATCTCCCTATAGTGAGTGAACAGGCATCCTATATCACTGACACAGGTAAGTACCATCTGCTTAAAGTGAGTGAAGAGGCATCATATATCACTGTTCCAGATATGTACCTTCTCCCTATAGTGACTGAAAAGGCATCCTGTTTCACTGACACATATATGTACCATCTCCATATAATGATTGATCAGGCATCCTATATCACGGATGCAGGTATGTACCATTTCCCTTTAGTGAGTGAACAGGCATCCTATATCACTGACACAGGTATGTACCATCTCCCTATAGTTAGTGAAAAGACATCCTATATCACTGACCTAAGTATGTACCATCTCTTTATAGTGAGTGAACAGGTATCCTATCTCACTTACACAAGTATGTACCATCTCCCTATAGTGACTAATTAGCATGCTATATCACTGACAGAGGTATGTACCATCTCCTTATAGTGAGTGAACAGGTATCCTATATCACTGAACCACTTATGTACCATCTCCCTATAGTGAGTGAACAGGCATCCTATATCACTAAACGAGGTATGTACCATCTCCCTGTAGTGAGTGACCAGGCATCCTATATCACTGACACAGGTATGTACGTTTCCCTATAGTAAGTGAACAGTCATCCTATATCACTGACACAAGTATGTACCATCTCCCTATAGTGAGTGAAGAGACATCCTATGTCACTGACACAGGTATGTACCATCCCCCTATAGTGAGTTAACAGACATTTTATATCACAGACACAGGTATATGCCAGTTCCCTATAGTGAGTGAACAGGCATCCTGTATCACTGCCACAAGTATGTACAATCTCCCTATAGTGAGTTAACAGGCATCCTATATCACAGGTATGTACCATCTCTCTATAGTGAGTGAACAGGCATCCTGTATCACTGACACAGCTATTTACCATCTCACTATAGTGAGTTAACAGGCATCCTATATCACTGATACCAGTATGTACCATCTCCCTAGAGTGAGTTAACAGACATCCTATATCACTGACACAGGTATGTACCATCTCCCTATAGTTAGTGAACAGGCATCCTATATCACTGACACAGGTATGTACCATCTCCCTAAAGTGAGTGAACAGGCATGCTATATCACTGACACAGCTATGTTCCATCTCCATATAGTTGAAAGTGATATCTAAATATAGCCACTATTTGAGAGTGAATGGGCATCCTATATCACTGACACAGGTATGTAACATCTCCTTATATTGAGTGAACAGGCATCCTATATCACTGAAGCACATATGTACCATCTTCCCATAGTGAGTGAACTGGCATACTATATCACTGACACAGGTATGTAACATCTCCTTATATTGAGTGAACAGGCATCCTTTATCACTCACTTAAGTATGTACCGTCTCCCTATAGTGAGTGAACAGGCATCCTATATCACTGACACAGATGTGTACCATCTCCCTATAGTGAGTGAAT